>NC_043005.1:11491109-11506109 GCF_006345805.1 Octopus sinensis | reverse complement strand
GCAACCCCACCAAGCTTGCTTGTTGAGGAGGGTGTTTATTGGACAACATGCGGAATGAAAAACAAAACCCGTCAAAGGGCGGAGGAACTCTTGAGATTCAACGGCCATCCAATAAATGTCTTAAGGCTGTATCATGTGCGGGGACATAGAAATAATCGGACTGAATACCTGATCGTGCGGTTAAACCATTGGGAGTGAAGGACTCCTAGCATTTGTTAGGGCATCCTTCTAGGAGAAGGTAACTCAGGTAACTGGGATAACTCCGACATAAATCTGCGACTCTGTGGTTACCGATGATGTTGACTTGTTCTTCTTTTCGGATTATGGCTGCTGTTGCTTAGTGAGTGGGATTGACTCAGTGCACAGCCTTTCCTCACTTTAAAAACATCTTCTTGCACGGGCATTGCCCGATAACAACATTGATTAAGCTTCGTGCAATGGTCATACTCGATAACGAGGAGGCAGTCACCTATATATGTATGTATGTATGTATGTATGTATGTATGTATCTATGTATAGGAAAATTCACCTGTCACTAGTTCTGACTGAGGGTGCAGGGTAGCACCTACATTACTAGAAATAGGAGCTGAATAGCCCTTGTTTCCGTAAAAAGCATATTTTATATACTAACAGGGGAAATACCCACCCCATAGGGAGCAAGATGACTATACGGTAGTTTCGTTTGAGAAATACAAACTCATCAGTAGTGACTACTGGGTCGCTGGATGGTTAAGCTAAATCCCAAATGTCTCTATATATATTTACCATGTGAATTTATGGCCGATTTAGCAAAATTCTAACGTGGAAATTATAAAATAATGAAGCCAGCTATGAGCAATATAAAACCAAACAGGAAAAAATTGATTGTCACACACACACACACTTACAATGTGTGGAAATCAAATTTTATACAAAAAAAAGTGTGTAAGTGTGTGTGTGTGTGTGTGTGTGTGTGTGAGAGTGTACTATTTTTCTGCAGTTTCATCTTTTGAATTCTTGGAAATATTGAATCGAGGTAAAAGATAATGCTTTCACAATTAATGATAACTTAGCAGATATTGGGGGGTGGGCGTGTATCGAGAGAGAGAGAGAGAGAAGGGCATTCTGGAATTGAGAGAAGAATGTGGAATTGTAAATAAAGATTGGTTGAGTGAAAATACGCAATGCGAGGAGGTGAGAGGGTGTAAAAACGAGAGCAAATATGTAAGAAATTTGGATGTAGCAAGCGTAAAACACGAGTGAAATGTTTGGAAAATTGAACATTAATTGAAAAAAAAACATGTTATCGGCTAAAATTCATTCGCAAACACTGGTATAGGAAGAAGAAGAAGAAGCACTCCGTCGGTTACGACGATGAGGGCTCCGGTTGATCCGAATCAACGGAACAGCTTGCTCGTGAAATTAACGTGTAAGTGGCTGAGCACTCCACAGACACTTGTACCCTTAACGTAGTTCTCGGGGATATTCAGCGTGACACAGAGAGTGACAAGGCCGGCCCTTTGAAATACAGGTACAACAGAAAGAGGAAGTAAGAGTGAGAGAAAGTTGTGGTGAAAGAGTACAGCAGGGATCACCACCATCCCCTGCCGGAGCCTCGTGGAGCTTTTTAGGTGTTTTCGCTCAATAAACACTCACAACGCCCGGTCTGGGAATCAAAACCGCGATCCTATGACCGCGAGTCCGCTGCCCTAACCAATGGGCCATTGCGCCTCCACTGGTATAGGATTGAGGTAATGAATCAAAACATTTTCTAAGTAATACTGGATGAGCTGAACACGAAAGTTTGATTGTAGAATAGAGACTTTATGTGGCTATTGTTAGCCTATATGAAGGCGGCGAGCTAGCAGAATCGTTAGCACGCCCGGCGAAATGCGTAGCGTTATTTCGTCTGTCTTTACGTTCTGAGTTCAATTTCCGCCGAGGTCGACTTTGCCTTTCATCCTTTCGGGATCGATAAATTAAGTACCAGTTACGCACTGGGGCCGATGTAATCGACTTAATACCTATGTCTGTCCTTGTTTGTCCCCTCTGTGTTTAGCCCCTTGTGGGTAATAAAGAAATGGAAATAGGTATTTCATCTGTCTCTACGTTCTGAGTTCAATTTCCGCCGAGGTAGACTTCGCCTCTCATCCTTTCGGGGTCGATAAATTAAGTACCATTTACGCACTGGGGTATAATATATTGACTTAATCCGTCTGTCTGTCTTTGTTCTCTCTGTGTTTAGCCCCTTGTGGATAGTAAAGAAATAGGTATTTCGTCTGTCGCTACGTTCTGAGTTCAAATTCCGCCGAGGTCAACTTTGCCTTTCATCCATTCGGGGTCGATTAAATAAGTACCAGTAAAGATATAAGTATTTTGACTGTCTTTATGTTCTAAGTTCAAATTCCGCTGAGGTCGACTTTGCCTTTCATCCATTCTGGGTCGATAAATTAAATACCAGTTACGCATTGGGTCGATATAATCGACTTAATCCCTTTGTCCTTGTTTGTCCCCATCTATGTTTAGCCCCTTGTGGGCAATAAAGAAAAAAGAATCGTTAGTGCACAGGACAAAGCGCCTCGCAGTATTTCGTCAGTCTTTACTTCCTGAGATCAAATTCTGCCGCGGTCGACATTGTCTTCTATTCTTTCCGGGTCGATTTTTTAAGTACCAGTGGAACACTGGGATCGAGGTAATCAATTAACCCCACTTCGCAAAATTTCAGGCCTTGTGCCTATAGTAGAGAGGATTATATTCGTAAAGATGGGTATGTGTGTATGTGTGTGTGTGCGTATCGATGTATGTGGGCGAGCGAATTTGAGTTGTGGTAATGAATTAAGTCTAGGTCCATAAAGTCCCGGGAACTTTCCCCGCACGGTCGTGGAGGTGAAAGGGAGAAAAGTTATACAGAGTGATAAGAGATACAAACGTTGTCTACTTAGTGGCTGGTTTAGCGTGTGGGTATACATGTGTGTATGAATGTGTCTATGTTTGTGTGTGTGCTCGCGTGTGTGTGTGTTGGGATTAGTTAAGTTCATGAATAGATATATATGTGGATGTATGCATATATACTCTTTTACTCTTTTACTTGTTTCAGTCATTTGACTGCGGCCATGCAGGAGCACAATCCGTCTCCACAAAAAAATGAGATTTAGTTCTTTCACATAAGCAATAAAACAAAGAATACACGAATAAAAAGATAAGCAAGCAAAAAAATAAACAAAAGAAATTAAATAAAATGTAATACACCGTGAAATATAAAAAATAAAATATACACGCCATCAGAATAGAACAAAAAAATATAAAGAAACAATCGGACATTTATATTGACCTTTACATTTCATTAAAACAAATTATTTAGCATATCCATATATACGTTCTACACACACACACACACACATATATGTATATATATATATATATATATACGTTTAAATATTTGTTGTTCAAGATTTTTTATGTGAAGTCGTGTGTTGAAACAGATATTGTTATATTTCGGAATGGTCATATTCCAGTTTAGCAATGGCGCGGATGGACCAGAGCCATACGGAGCCCCGCAAATGTCCATCAGGTAAAGAAAATGATCGCACATGCACTAGGAGCTAGTATAAGAGTTACCCTAAAAGGCCACACATTTAAATTTAATAATAAAATATATGCCCAGGACGAGGGGCAGCCATCGGTGTTAGTATCGCTGGTGATGTGGCCAACCTCTTCATGGTATGGTGGGACAGAAGGCTTAAAGAATGCCTACTGCAGAAATCCATACTCGTAAACATGTACTCTCGCTATGTTGATGATATCAATATAGTAGTAAAGGCACCCCCACAAGAGAGTACTGGATATAGTAATAGAAACTAATACTATGGAGAGCATCCAGCAAATAGCTAACTCCATCCACCAGAGTATTAAGGTCACAATAGACTACCCCACTAAACACCCCAACCATAGACTACCAGTACTAGACACTGAACTCTGGCTAGAAATTGTGAAAATAAAACCCAAATCCTTCATTCATACTATGCAAAACCTATGGCCTCAAAATACCTGATCCACCGGAACTCAGCCATTGCGGGCAATGCCAAATTCAATATTTTGATGGCAGACCTCGTCAGAATAATGAGAAATGTGTCACGCATGTGCGAGCCTACAGAATTAAAGAGACACATACAGTACTTCATTCACCGCATGCAGTTCTCAGGTTACAGCCATAAAGAAAGGATCAGAGTATACAAAGGAGCCATGAAGAAATTTGATAATATATTATGTAATGATAGGAATGGGATTTGCCCACTCTATAGGAACAAGTCATGGAACACTATAGAAAGGACAAAAAAGAAAATAGGAAAGGCCAACTCTTGGTATGATAGCCATAAATACCAGAGTGTCATGTTCGTTGACCACCACCCCTGGAGGTGAACTAGCGTACCGCTTTAGAAGGACCCTAGATAAACTTAAACTAAGAATTAAGGTTGTTGAAAAGCCAGGCAACCCTATCAGATCTATAATTGGTAGAAGCTATCCTTTTAGTAGAACTCTCTGTACGGATAACTATTGCACTGTATGTAGATTTAGCCCACAAACGAACTGTAAAGCCAGAATGTGGTCTATAGTATAAGATGTATAGAGGGACGATGCAGTAACAAGACAGTAACATACGTAGGGGAAACTGCAAGAAGCATTGGTGAGCGGGTGAATGAACATTGGAGACAACTCAAGGAAGGTAAAAGCTCATCGATTCTGTACCAACACCCGAACAAGAACACGGGGGATCAATCAATAACATAGAGATTAAGATATTGTCCACACATAGAACAGATGCAACAATTAGACAAATTACAGAAGCTACACATATAATAGAAAATAAACCTAGCCTGAATAGAAAACTAGAATGGAGCAATAGCGCACACCACAACATATGACAATAGTGGATCCTGCAAACATAATAAATACACAGGTAATTAAAGAAATAGAAATGAATATCTATATATATGTATATGTGTATATATATATGTATATGTATATGTGTATATATGTGTGTGTATATGTATATATATATATATGTATATGTATGTGTATGTATATATATATATGTATATGTATATTCCTTTTTTTTTTTTTTCCATTAGATTTATTATTATTATTACTAATATTGTTGTTATACATACATACAAGCATATGTAATGATAATAATGGGTGGATGTAAACACATGAACAAAATTAGAACAAAAGCAACAAAACAAAAAACAAAATACAAATTACAAGAATGTATATAACCAGAAGATACAAATATTACAGGCATCCCCCCCACACACACACTAAATAAACATAGACGCACATAGAGATATAAACATGCGCAAATGAAGACATACAATAGAAATATAAAATGGCTGACGGTTAGTAAGGAGAGACACAAGTAAGTGAGAAGAAAACAAAGGACCACTGATGCGGTCACAGGAGTGTGACGAAAGAACTTTGGCCGAAATAAGATAAAGATTAATGTAAAAAATAAATATCACTGAAGCAAAATAACACCAAATATATAGTGCGTGTGTTTTTATTGGCTAAACTGGCAATATGACCATTCCGAAATATAACAATATCTGTTTCAACACACGACTTCACATAAAAAATCTTGCACAACAAATATTTAAACGTATATATATATATATATACATATATGTGTGTGTGTGTGTGTGTAGAAAGTATATAGGGATATGCTAAATAATTTGTTTTAATGAAATGTAAAGGTCAATATAAATGTCCGATTGTTTCTTTATATTTTTTTGTTCTATTCTGATGGCGTGTATATTTTATTTTTTATATTTCACGGTGTATTACATTTTATTTAATTTCTTTTGTTTATTTTTTTGCTTGCTTATTCTTTTATTCGTGTATTCTTTGTTTTATTGCTTATGTGAGAAGAACTAAATCTCATTTTTTTGTGGAGACGGATTGTGCTCCTGCATGGCCGCAGTCAAATGACTGAAACAAGTAAAAGAGTAAAAGAGTATATATGCATACATCCACATATATATCTATTCATGAACTTAACTAATCCCAACACACACACACGCGAGCACACACACAAACATAGACACATTCATACACACATGTATACCCACACGCTAAACCAGCCACTAAGTAGACAACGTTTGTATCTCTTATCACTCTGTATAAATTTTCTCCCTTTCACCTCCACGACCGTGCGGGGAAAGTTCCCGGGACTTTATGGACCTAGACTTAATTCATTACCACAACTCAAATTCGCTCGCCCACATACATACAAGCATATGTAATGATAATAATGGGTGGATGTAAACACATGAACAAAATTAGAACAAAAGCAACAACAACAAAAACAAAATACAAATTACAAGAATGTATATAACCAGAAGATACAAATATTACAGGCATCCCCCCCACACACACACTAAATAAACATAGACTCACATAGAGATATAAACATGCGCAAATGAAGACATACAATAGAAATATAAAATGGCTGACGGTTAGTAAGGAGAGACACAAGTAAGTGAGAAGAAAACAAAGGACCACTGATGCGGTCACAGAGTGTGACGAAAGAACTTTGGCCGAAATAAGATTAAGATTAATGTAAAAAATAAATATCACTGAAGCAAAATAACATCAAATATATAGTGCGTGTGTTTTTATTGGCTAAACTGGCAATATGACCATTCCGAAATATAACAATATATATATATATATATATATATATTATAGAAGGAGCTTCTACAGGACTAGAACTGTTTCATTCAATAAAATCATCATGTTCCTGATGATTTCATTTGAATGAAACAGTTCTAGTCCTGTAGAAGCTCCTTCTATAAAATAAATTAATTTACTCTGCTATGTATTGAGTACCTTATTTACTGTGGTTAACCTCGACTCAACCCGGGACCTACATATATATATATATATATATATATATATATATATATATATATATATATATATATGTGTGTGTGTGTGTGTGGTGTGTGTGTGTGTGGTGTGTATGCCTGTGTGCTAAGTAGCTTGCTTACCAACCACATGGTTCCGGGTTCACTCCCACTGCGTGGCACCTTGGGCAAGTGTCTTCTACTATAGCCTCGGGCCAACCAAAGACTTGTGAGTGCATTTGGTAGACGGAAACTGAAAGAAGCCCGTCGTATTTATGTATATAATATAATATATATATATTTATATATATATGTATATGTGTGTATATGTTTGTGTGTCTGTGTTTGTCCCCCCCCCCCGCCAACATCGCTTGACAACCGATGCTGGTGTGTTTACGTCCCGGTAACTTAGCGGTTCGGCAAAAGTGACCGATAGAATAAGTACTAGGCTTACAAAGAATAAGTCCTGGGGTCGATTTGCTCGACTAAAGGCGGTGCTCCAGCATGGCCGCATTCAAATGACTGAAACAAGAAAAAGCGTAAAAGAGCATATGTAATATGGATATGCACGTAATGGCGTACCGCAGTAATATGGGTGCTAGACACTCTTTCGAAATGTGCAGCACTCCGCTGCTAATAATGAAGTTACACACAAAACGTCTATCCATGCACTGAAGTGCTTAAAACTGCTTGTCTTTCATTTTATTGTCAGCGTTCACCTATTTCTTACCGTCCATTCTTTTCTCCTCTCCTACCAAACTATTTCTCTCCCTTTCTCTCTCTCTCTCTCTCTCTCTCTCTCTCTCAATATCTCTTCTTCTTCTCGCTCTCATTCTCTTTCTCTCTCTTTCTTCTGTGCATATATCTTACGCTATAACTTATCACACACACACACACACACACAAACACACACACACACACATATATAGTTCTTTATCGATCTTTCTATGGTCTTCTTAAGATATCAACCTATTTAACTAACTCCCTATCCACCTATCTACCTTCCAGCCTATTTATTTTCCCATTCATGTGATATATATATATATATATATATATATATGTATGTATGTATTCATGCATATATATATTTATTTATGTTTATATATATATGTGTGTGTGTGTGTTGTGTGTGTTGTGTATGTATATATATATGTGTATGTATATATATATATATATATATATATATATATATATATTGCTTGTATACACGTATGTATATATATTTCTAATACCTGCTTACATCCCTTCAAATTCCTCCTCTCACTATTTCTACCCCCTTTGTCTCTATCCCTTGCTCTTCTTTCACTCTCTCTCTCTCTCTCTCTCTCTATTACATGCTATTTCTTCCCCATCTCAGGTTTGTAACTTTTCATTATTATATTTCTTTCGTATTTAGTTTCGGCGTTCTCCTTTTTTTTTTTTCCTCATCTATTCATTGTTCTCTTTGCCAATGGTTTTGACGTTTTATTTTTAACTTTTAGTGATTATTTTTATTCAGCCTTTCTAATAGATTCGTCTCCTTGCATTGTTAATTTAAACCTCTTTTTTTTCCCCCACTCTTTTCATTTAATCTTACCTCTGTTCTGTCCTACTTTATAATTTTCAATGTTTTACATCCTTATTTTATTAATTTATTTCTACATGCTTCAATTTATATATGTATTCCTTTCTTCATTCATTTATTTATTTTATCTATTTATATATCCGTCATTATTCGCTCTTTTTTCCGTCTTTTGTAATGCTCTCTTTCGCTTTTATCCTTGCTATTGTTTTACGTATTTACTAACATTTTAAATCTATTACTTTCACTTTGCTTTTGCATTAGCTTTCACGCAGACACGTACGTACATTGACACACTAATACATGCGCACACATATTTTCCTCTTCACCTTAGATCATACCGACATCTAGCTGTTAATTATTTCCCTACTGAACTACATTCACATCTGAACGGAGAATTCCTTATTCTCATTATTCTGACTAAGATTACATAGTTCAAACAGAACGACTAATGCCAAAAGACCTACAGATATGGATTATTTGTACAACTACCATGAAATGCTTCTTTCATTCAATTCAGTAATACGATATGTAATAATAATAATAATAATAATAATAAGCCTTTCTACTATAGGCACAAGGCCTGAATTTTGGAGAAGGGGACTAGTGAATTACGTCGGCCCCCAGTGCGTAACTGCTACTTAATTTATCGATTTCAAAAGAATGAGAGGCAAAGTCGATCTCGGTGGAATTTGAACTCAGAACACGAAGACAGATGAACTGCTGCTAAACTTTCGCCCGGCGTACTAACAACTCTGCCAACCACATCGCCTTAATAATAATAATAATGAATAATAATAATAATAATAAGAAGAAGAAGAATAACAACAACAACAACAAGATGATGATGGTGATGATGATGATGGTGAAGAATGGTTTCAGGTTCAAGCACAAGGCTAAGAATTTCGAGGGGTTAATGGACGATACTATCAACTCCAGTGGTTTGCTTTATCGATCCTAGATGCAATATAAAGTTAACCCCAGCTGTAATTGAACCCCGAACGCGTAGTATCGCAGAAAATGCAGCAACGTCTAATTTTCCGACTCTCTTAAGAATGTCGTAACTCGCCGCCCAATTATTAATATGAACAGTTTTTTCATTGCACGTTTGGGAACAATACAATGGTAAATTACATAAGTAATCTAAAAACAAGAAATGACAGTGGATTTTGCATCGAGTAAAATAGTTCATCAACAATAGCAATGGAGACATTCATAAGCAGACAATAATAAATTCCTTGAAACACATAAACCAGTAAATGCGTTTGCCCTACTCTTGAGGCCTAGTAAATGCTACATCATTTGTATTGGGCTATTTAGCAACACTAATTTGGTCATATTTGCAAAACTTTTTTAAAATACACAGGGAAGCAGTGCCATCCCTCATATTCAAAACTTCCTTTTTTCAAGTAGTACTCGAAGAAGTTGATGAGGATTTCTCTTCAAAGGAACTGCCCTCCTCTCACACTTTTAACCACAACTGCGATATTCATTAAGCAGTGAAAGGGTAAACGCTCTTCCTTGTTAAAGGAAAGTGACAGGGTGATTTTCACGGTAGCTTCTACTGCTTGCCTCATCCGTCTTACACATGATAATGGCTATTTTATGTAAACTCTGAAATCACCAATACAAGGACACTGGAAAAGCGCATATCAGACCGTTTTGATATTTTGCAAACATCCTGACAGCTAGAACGCAGTCAAGCCTATAGAGTTTGTTCTAAGCTGTCATTCTCCACAGCAGCGCATATTTGTTTGTGATTGCGCGCGTGTGTGTACGCTAGAGTGTGTATACGCGAGCGTTTAATTTTCAGTTATCTCATTTCTTTTTTTAATAGTGCAAAGGAATCGATTAATTCTTTGCTCTCGGGTTCGATCCTGTAACAAAAGAAATTATAAAAAATATAAATGGTTTCAAATTTTGACTCAATGCCAAAGAGTTCAAGAGAGGAGCAAGTCGATTATATCGACCCTAGTGCTCAGCTGGTACTTATTTTATCGACCCCGAAAGGATGAAAGGCAAAGTTGACCTCAGTGGAACTCAGAACGGAAGAGACAGACGAAATACCACAAAGAATTTTGCCCGGCATGCTAACGATTCTGCCAGCTCACCGCCTTAATAATAATAATGATGATGATGATAATGATGATGATGACAATAATAATAATAATAATGATAATAATAATAATAATAATAATAATGATGATAATGATAATAACCCTTTCAACTAAAGGCACAGGTCCTGCAATTTTGAGAGAGGGGACTGGAATCGATGGAATGGACTGATGTAATTAACCAAAATTTCAGGTCTTGTGCTTCTTAGTAAAAAGGATTATTTTTATTATTATTATTATTATTATTATTATTATTATTATTATTATTATTATTATTATTATTATTATTATTATTATTGTTATTATTATTATTAAAGCGGCGAGCTGACAGAATCGGTAGCATGCAGGGAAAATTCTGTCTCTTCGTTCTGAGTTCAAATTCCACTGAGGACAGTTTTGCCTTTCATCCTTTCGGGATCGGTAAATTAAGTACCAATGACACACTAGTCCCCGCCACCACAATTTTCGGTCTTGTACCTATAGTAGAAAGGAATATTATTATTATTACTATTATTATTATTATTATTATTATTATTATTATTATTATAATTGCGTGAGAGGGCAGTGCATGCCATCAAAGTGATACGAAACCCAGTATACCTATCATGAGCACCCGTCTGTTAAGGGTACACTAGTCACATGCATCACAACCATATGTGCGCGACATGGTGATCTCATATCAAGATAACAGCACATGACCTTGCAGGTGGGTCCTAGTTAGAATTTTCGCCGTGTTCAAAGTGAATTGCTTATGTACATTACATTTATAGAGGTGTATTCAATAATATTTCTTCTTCTTTTTCTTCTCCTTATTCCGTTTTTTCCCATGTGGAGCATAGGGCCTCAACAGTAGTTTTCCACTTTTTGTGGTCATTGGCATATTTCTTGGCTGCTAACCATGTCAGGCCGGGTGGTCCTAAACTCGTCCAAAATGCTCCGCTTCAATGTCTGCTTTGGGCATCCTCGCTTCCTTTTCCCCTGCGGGTTCCAGTCAAGTGCTTGTCGTGTCACATTTGAGGGTTCTTTCTGCAGTGTGTGTCCGATCCATCTCCATTTCTTTCGCCTAATCTGAACATGTATGGGCTCCTAGTTGGCCCTTTCCCACAGGTCGGTGTTTGGTACTCTGTCGAATCACTTCAGATGGAGGATCTGCCGGAGACATCTGTTGATGAAGGTCTAGTTCTTCTTGTACTTGCTGCAGGTGGCTCTCCATGTTTCAGAGCCATACAAAAACTACTGTCACATCGCCTGCAAGACATGCAAGATAAGGTAGACCACCTGAAAAAAAAACTTCACGGTGAGTGGACTTGAGGATCAGCTGGGAAAAAACAAAAATGCTGCGTATCAACAACAAGCAGGAAGAACCAATCACAATCGAGGGGACACCTGTAGAGGACGTTATTTAGTTTAATAATATTTAGTTATTAAAATTTGTCATTATCTCTGGCAAATTTTAGAGGACATTTTTTTATCATAAATCGCAATATTTGAACTACAAAAATTTGCAATTGAATGCAAAAGGATAAATATGCATTTATTCAACGATTCCCATTTGGAACTTTCCAGTATAATTCACATATGAAGAAAATTTAAATACTATATATAATCTTAACTCCTAAGACACCTGGCAAAGCCAAAAAATATGCATAAAAGAATTTGGCAGTTAATGAGTTAAGAACGCCATATAACACTTCATAACTATTTTTATTTTTTG
This sequence comes from Octopus sinensis, assembly GCF_006345805.1. NCBI lineage: Eukaryota > Metazoa > Mollusca > Cephalopoda > Octopoda > Octopodidae > Octopus > Octopus sinensis. The sequence continues at coordinate 11,493,839 of NC_043005.1, read as the reverse complement.
AAATTTTCAGAAAACTTTTCTGAATTTGTATTCTAGACACGGGAATTCACTTGATTATGGAACAATTTTTTTCTAATTTTTAGAAATTTAAAAACAAAACATTCTTTAAATTTTTCAATTTTTCTTTTAGTCACAGATAAAATACAGACAATTCGAATTTTAGTCTTAAATCCCAGCAATAGACCGATGAATGTGTTTATGGGGAGAAAGATATAAAAAAGCATCAAGACATCAAAGTGACAAACGAATGAGGGGGTATGAAGTGACCGTGAGAAGTACTAAAAATAACAGTTAAATAGCCCTTCAATCACACACCAAAACTTTTGTTTAATTTTTTGCTTTATTCCTTGCATAATCGAATTAATACCTGTGAACACAAGACAAATTTGCAAAAAGTTTCTGAACATTTCTAACAATAAAAAAGCTATGAGGAGTTATATGGCGTACTTAGAACAGAATTCCACCCAAATTTCGTAGTGCGAAATTGCGATCACGATATGAAATTGCTGTAGATCGTAATACAGGAATTACGTCCTCTCATGGTTAAATCCAAGGAAAGTAGGTTTGTCTCTTACTGCCACCAATAAAAATAATTATGAATTAAAAGACGTCGTGATCGCAATTTCGCACTGCGAAATTTGGGTGGAATTCTGTTTTAAGTGAGAGAGAGGAAGCACTCCGTCGGTTACGACGACGAGGGTTCCGGTTGATCCGAATCAACGGAACAGCCTGCTCGTGAAATTAACGTGTAAGTGGCTGAGCACTCCACAGACACGTGTACCCTTAACGTAGTTCTCGGGGATATTCAGCGTGACACAGAGAGGGACAAGGCCGGCCCCTTGAAATACAGGTACAACAGAAACAGGAAGTAAGAGTGAGAGAAAGTTGTGGTGAAAGAGTACAGCAGGGATCACCACCATCCCCTGTCGGAGCCTCGTGGAGCTTTAGGTGTTTTCGCTCAATAAACACTCACAACGCCCGGTCTGGGAATCGAAACCGCGATCCTATGACCGCGAGTCCGCTGCCCTAACCACTGGCCATTGCGCCTCCACTCTGTTTTAAGTACGCCATATAACTCCACATAGCTTTTTTATTGTCAGGAATGTTCAGAAACTTTTGCGAATTTGTCTTGTGCTTACATGTATTAATGCGATTATGCAAGGAATAAAGCCAAAAATAAACAAAATTTTTGGTGTGTGATTTAAGGGCAATTTAACTGTTATTTTTAGTACTTCTCACGACCACCTCATACCATCGCATTGAGAAAGGTTACTCTATTACACATGAATTCTAAATATAACATATATTCGAGCAACATAGTAAGAAAGTATGAAAGATGAACGGAAATAACGAAATGAGAAAAATATCAAGAGTATAATAAAATATAAGATCGTCAAAATATAAATTGAACAGTTTATAGAAAAAATACACACTGAAAATATAGCAATTTCAGGTAACACTTCATTAAAAATGACTAAATATAAACCAATGAAAGTATCGCATAAGAACCATTAAGTGCAAACATAAAACTTAGCAAAAGAAAGAAAGCAATACAAGTGAGACTATCAAATAAAATAAGTACTCCAACGAACGACGGTGAAAATACTATAGGAGCACCACGACAAGCAACCGACACAAAGTAAAAAGCACTAAACTCCAAAATAATCATGAGAACAGTAGAAGACGTCATGGAAACGTTTGACTAGTCACGCAGACACTTCATAATTTTAGCCTCGACCTCAGACATAATAACAAACTGTATAAGAGTGCACTTTACGACAGCCCAGTTTTAACTATTGAAGAGGACGTAATCGGAGGAAGAAGAAGACAATTGATAAGGATCAATCCCTGTTCAAGAAAGAAAAAACAACCTTGAGACTAAAAGAATGCAACATAGCCCCGTATTAAATCTTGTTCATAAACTCAAACTATAAAATATAAACAAACTGAATGCTTTTGTTTATTCAGGAATATTTGCAGTATCAAACGAAACCAGGTTTGATCTGATTAAAGCTCAATTCTCCTCGCCCAAAACCACTCCCGAATAATGATTTGTAACTTAGACACAAAGCCAGCAATTTTAAGAGGATAGGAATAGTCTCTTATATTGACTCCCTTACTCGAAATATAGTTTCATTTACCGACCTGTAAAGGATGGCATAGCAAAGTTGACCACGGCAGAATATGGACTCAGAATTTAAAGTGCCGGAACAAATAACGCAAAACATTTTGCTAAAAAATTAATGATTGTTCACCCCACCGCCGAAGTATTTTCAGGAAAATTTGCTTCCATAAATTCAATAGAAATTCAGCATATTTATAAGACTGTAGAGCAAGAACAACAAACACAATAAAATAGCAGAATTGGTCAAAACAGAAAAGAAAAACATTATAAATTTATCCCACATGTGGCTCACCATATCCAATCAGAAGCTCACCTGCGAATATTTAATTAGATTCAGACACTGAAATTAGAAAAATAAATTGGATTTGCCAATAGAATATTCAACAATAGACTTAGCTGATAATATGTAGATGAGAAAATATAAAAAATGCATACTAGAGAATAGTCAAAGTAATATTAAAATTGAACTCACTACTAAGATATTAGTTAGAAATACACTAGGTAATTCTTGTCTAAACTACAACTGGCACTTACGAGAATTGAAAGGCTTAAACATAAAAATTCCGTACTTGTTACTCGAAAGCCGATATAAATTAAATATATTT
>NC_043005.1:11476109-11481109 GCF_006345805.1 Octopus sinensis | reverse complement strand
TTCGTTGGATAATATCATTTATTTCCGATTTCTGAAAGCTCTCCGTTTAGTTATGTCGCTCCGTCGGTTAAGACGACGAGTGTTCCAGTTGATCCGATCAACGTAACAGCCTGAGCACTCCACAGACACGTGTACCCTTAACGTAGTTCTCGGGAAGATTCAGCGTGACACAGGGTGTGACAAGGCCGGCCCTTTGAAATACAGGTGCAACAGAAACAGGAAGAAAGAGTGAGAGAAAGTTGTGGTGAAAGAGTACAGCAGGGTTCACCACTACCCCCTGCAGGTGCCTCGTGGAGCTTTAGGTGTTTTCGCTCAATAAACACTCACAACGCCCGGTCTGGGAATCAAAACCGCGATCCTAAGACCACGAGTCCGCTACTCGCACCATTGGGCCATTGCTCCTCCACTCTCCGTTTAGTAGAGGCCGAAGCATCAGTAGCAGCAGCAGCAGCAGCAGCAGTAGTAGTAGTAGTAGTAGTTGTAGTAGTAGTAATAGTATAGTAGTAGTAGTAGTAGTAGTAGTAGTAGTAGCAGTAGCAGCAGCAGTTCTTGTTATTGACGTTGCAATTGTTTAGCCACAGAACAGCCATTTTGGACAAATCAATGTATTCTTTCGTTTTTTAAGGTGGTAGGGTGTAATCTGAAAAGAATATTCGGTTGCGATTTCATTCATTTCCAGCATATAGTGTAGCTATGTAGTGGCACCTTCATTGCATGCATCGTTGTTGCAGTTGAGGTCGTTGATGAGAACCACGGTCGTTGGCATATGTTTCTTATTATTATTCAATATGAGAGGCAGAAAGTTAAGAATGCCTCACAATACATGTTGTATGCGAGGTCTCTTTTTGCTTTCATTTCAATCCTCATATAAGGGAGAACGTTGCTTTCATCTTCGAAGAAACAATAAAGCAAAATTCTAACTGTATATGGGGAGATTGATTAAATCGAATGCAAAGTCAAGTCATGATTGATGTTCTGCATATTTCAATCTCACTGGAATAGCTTGACATTCAGCTTTCAGGGGACAATACGAAAAAAGGGACCAGTCAAGTATTTGAGTTTCTCGAAATTAACAGCGCCTTCTAGGAAGCGTAGTAGTAGTAGTAGTAGTAGTAGTAGTAGTAGTAGTAGTAGTTCTAGTAGTAGTAGTAGCAGCAGTAGTAGTAGTAGTAGTAGTAGTAGTAGTAGTAGTAGTAGTAGTAGTAGCGGCAGCTGTAGTTGCGGTGGTGGTGGTGGTGGTGGTGGTGGTCTCCGTGTTCTGAGCAGCTTCGTGATTCGCAACACAAGCCGTGCAATAGCATCAAGTACAATAACAGAAAGAGCTGCAACAGCACAAGCAGCAGCAGCAGCAGTAGCCGCAGCAGCAGCAGCCGAAGGTAACTAGCAGCGAAAACAACTCAGGTGAAATTAATCTGCCTCGTCGTCATACAACAAACTCATTATGTAACTATATGCATGCATTTATAGATACATATATACACAGGAGGCGCAGGAGTGGCTGTGTGGTAAGTAGCTTGTTTACCAACCACATGGTTCCGGGTTCAGTCCCACTGCGTGGCACCTCGGGCAAGTGTCTTCTACTATAGCCTCGGGCCGACCAAAGCCTTGTGAGTGGATTTGGTAGACGGAAACTGAAAGAAGCCCGTCGTATATATGTATATATATATATGCGTGTGTGTGTTTGTGTGTCTGTGTTTCTCCCCCTAGCATTGCTTGATAACCGATGCTGATGTGTTTATGTCCCCGTTACTTAGCGCTTCGGCAAAAGAGACCGATAGAATAAGTACTGGGCTTACAAAAGAATAAGTCCCGGGGTCGAGTTGCTCGATTAAAGGCGGTGCTCCAGCATGGCCACAGTGAAATGACTGAAACAAGTAAAAGAGTAAAAGAGTAAAAGACACCTGTTTTATATATAAATGTATTTGATATATAAATATGTACGAATATATATATAAGTGTACGTGCTTAGGAGTGTATGTGTGTGTAGTTGTTGTTAAGCAGCAAGATGGGTAAGGGTGATTAGGTGATGGTCTAGAGCTTAGGGGCGGGAGACCCCAGACCTTGGTAAAAAAATAAAAAAAACTTTGGTCGTCTTGTTGTAGTCGAGGGTTCTTCGTTGACGCCCGACACCACTGGGAGGTGGCCCTCGAAGTCGCTGGAAATGGAGATCTCCAGGTCCAAATTCTTGAACGGCGTATGTGTGTGTGTGGAGGTACGTGGCTTCGTGGTTAAGTTGTTGCAGTTATGATCGTAATATTGTGGTTTCGATACCTCGACTGGGCAATGGGTTGATGTTCTTGAGCAAAACAGCTCATATCACGTTGGTCCACACGGCTCGCGACGAACAGCTATGTAATCCAACGGGGAAATCGATACGCCGTAGAGTCTCTGAGCTGTAGATTTGAGAAGGTCTTTTCATCACATACATAATACATACATAGACACATACAAACATACATACATGCATACATACATGCATACATACATACATACTCATACACTCACACATATACATGCATATGCTTGCATAATTATATAACACAAATTAATCAGGTTTATATACATATATATGCTGAGACCGCCTTTGGTCATGATTGACCATGGGATTGCACCTAGAAAGTTACCCTCCCAGGCACAAGTCCGGGCAAGGTTGTTTTACGGAAGACCAGCAGTCGCCCGTGCATACCAGCCTCCTCTCTCCACGCCACCAGTGTTATCCAAGGGAAAGGCAAAGACCGATACAGCTTGGCACCAGTGATGACGTCGCAGCTCATTTCTACAGCTGAGGGAACTGGAGCAATGTGAAATGAAGCGTCTTGCTCAAGAACATACCACGCAGCCCGGTCCGGGATTCGAACTCACAGCCTCACGATCTTATGCGTCTTCACACACACACACACACACACACACATATACATATATACATACATATATATACATATATATATATATATATATATATATATATATATATATATATATATATATATAAATGAAAGAATGGAGTTGAACGACGAATTAACATGTTAATTCGTCGTTCAACTCCATTCTTTCATTTATTTGCATTTAAAAAAACACACAAATTTCCACACGATAGCACGTGATCCCTGCCCTAGGTATGTAGCTTCAACAGTGTTTTTCTGACGTGAATTTGCTACCCAGGTATCGATTAACCGAATTATCCATAATAAGATAATTCATTCAACTACTCAATTATATATATATATATATATATATATATATATATATATATATTATATATATATATATATATATATATATATATATATATATATATATATATTATATATATATATATATATATATATTATATATATATATATATGTGTGTGTAATTAAAAGAAGACCGACTCAGAAGTCTAATTACAGCTCTTTAATCATTTAAAGTTGCACATGAAATCTTTTCTGTTTTAAGTTAATTTTATTATTCCCTTTCTTGTCCTGAAAAATGCTATTAATATTTAAAATGATATTTGTAAGAGTTTATGTAATAAAAGACCACAGAGAAGCAATCAACATCTGTACATATGCGTTTGGATAGACATATACAGACATGTGAGTGTCAATGTGTGTGCGCGCGTGCATGTATAAATCATATATAGATTATATAAATATATATATGTGTGTGTGTGTGTGTGTGTGTGTGCGTATTGTTTAAGCAAGCATGTATACACACACATACATTTCGGTAAAAGGCCAGCAATTTCCGAGGAGGGGGTAAGTCAGTAACATCGACCCCAGTGATCAACTGGTACTTATTTTATCGACTCGAAAAGCGTGAAATGCAAAGTCGACGTCGGCGGAATTTGAATCCCGTATGTGAATACGGATGCAAAGACATTAAGTATTTTGCGCGACGCGATAACGATTCTACTAACTTTACGGCTTTTTCAAGAATGGGTATTAAAAATTAAAATAACCGTTATATGCGCAAAATGGTTGATCAGGCTCATTGAATGTAACACAAAGTTGGGAAACATAAATCTTGTTTACCCTACACATAAATAAACACATCAGATTCTCCGTTGCTACTTTCTCCCAAAGTTCACCAGAAAGGTTCGCCAACCCTGAACAAATAAACACGCATTACGTATTGAATATTCTTTCTCTCAAAATACGTGTATGCATGCATATGTGTGTGCCTGTGTGCCAGTGATTATGTCTATATGTATGTGCGTGTGTGTGTGTGTGTGTGTGTGTGCATCTATGTGTGGGCACATGGAAAAATATACAGCTGAATGACCGTTAAAAACACTTGTCAAGAATCCATTGCGGATGGTCCTTTTAATTCATAAGAATTGCATATGTGTCGACAGGTCGAAATAAGCTCGTATCTTTTGACTATGAATTCGGGTGTGCATATGTTTGGTAGATATATTTAAGAGTTACAGTGTGTGTGCAAACGGAGGAAGACTAGCTTAAGTTAGCAGAGTCGTTATGAGATAAGCTACCGGCAGAAAATGTAACATTAAAAGATGCTTCAGAAGAAAGGTAAGCAGTAATTACGTTGTTTGTATTTTTTAGATACAATTAACTTATATGCGTATATATACAATAAACATTGTTGCAAGCAGTGACAGATATAATTAAAGAGCGTTTAATAAGACTGTAGAGCTGAGTTCGAGCATTGTACTACCTACCGAACCACCCCGGTCAGTAGTATCATGCCCTGTTCTCAATCAGAGTTTATGTGTCACCTGATTGGGAAGTAACAGTAAAAATATATAGTAGCATTGTAGATAGTAACATATTTAAAATGTGAAACATAATAAAGTAAGTTCTGAATTCAACAAACGAGATACGATATGTACAGCATATATGAACTCAATCTCATGAAATTTTTTCTAATAATCTTCCACTGTTATGCGCTTAAGATTTCAGCTCAGAAACAGCAAATGTGAATTTATCTCTCTCTAGCACTCCGACGGCTACGACGACGAGGGTTCCGGTTGATCCGATCAACGGAACAGCCTGCTCGT
>NC_043005.1:11453609-11471109 GCF_006345805.1 Octopus sinensis | reverse complement strand
TCAGGCTGTGCAACCTTGGACCGTAGCTTGATGAGTGTGAGGACGTGCATTGTCGTGGAGCAAAACTGGGCCATCTCTATTCACTTGTCTGGGTTGCTTCTTTTACAACTCCTCATGCATACAATCAATTTCCTGGCGGTACGATGTTGCTGTTACCGTTTTCCATGTTGTAAAACTAAATAATGAATAACTCCCTTCGCAGATCACCATACAGTGATCACTAACATTTTAGGGTGCAATGGTGGGATTGGGTAGGGTATAGGTGATTCTCCTGCATCTAATCACTGTCCTGTTCTGCTGTTGTCAACGAGTATCCATTTCTTACCACAAGTAATTATTTGATGCAAAAATGGTCTTTTTCCAGTCGAGAAAGCAATAAGGAGCACACTTCAAGGCATCCCTTTTTTATTATTATTTTATATCGTTCAGTTGATGTGGAACAAACCTAATCTGTTTTCTTGACTTTTCCAGTTTTTACAGGTGTCCAAAAACAGTTGTGCGAGATGTTTGGAGTTCTGATGAAAGTTTTCTAACCTTTATTCTCGGATCTTGTTCAAACAAAGCATTTAATCCATCGTGCCGAATAACTTATTTTGGCCTACCCCTTGGTTTATTTTCAAGGCTATCGTCTCCTGAACGAGAGCTTTGGAACCACCTCTAGACAGTTCTGATGTCAACAAAACCATTACCAAAGGCCCGCTTGATATTCCGTTGAGCATCTGCGGTAGAGTAACCCAGTTTTTACTCATACGAAAAAATGACTCAACATAGTTTGGTTGTTATCATTTTCATGAGGTCTGTAGGAACGAATTTTGTATACCAATATTGTTGGGAAAGCAAAAGAGTCAAGATTAAATGCAAGGTGTACATAATTTAGTTTTTAAATGACTGAAATATCAATTAAAAATGCGACATTTCAAGTGAAACAACCTAATATATAGCGAGACAGAAACCTTGGTAAGTAGATAGGTAGATAGAAATGTATGTATGTAAGTATGTATGTATGTATGTATGTATGTATGTATGTATGTATGTATGTATGTATGTAAGTATGTATGTATGTATGTATGTATGTATGTATGTATGTATGTGTGTATGTATTTATGTATGTAAGTATATATGTATGTAAGTATGTATGTATGTATGTATGTATGTATGTGTGTATGTATTTATGCATGTATGTGTGTGTTGTATGTATGTATGTATGTATGTATATATGTATGTATGTATAAATTTCCTCTAGAGAATCCAGACATGAAAATTAGATATCCATTTAATGCTTTTGATGGTGAAGTATTTAATGAGATATGATTTCGATCTCATTGACTAGCCAACATCCAATGTATGTATCCCAAAGCTTCAGTGCACATATAGCAATGCTAATCTGTATCACATTGGAAACTCCAGAAATCATCCAACAACATGCATCGATGTACAGGTTTGCTTCGGTCTCACAATAAATATCAAGATATGCTCGTCCAACCAGCTCCGAAGACAGCATTGTTGTGTTTGATGCGTAACTCGACCAAGTTGATTACTTTTTCTATCTTGAATAAGTTCTTTCTAGTAAATTAATTTCATGAAAAGAATGTGGAACACAGAATTGGATTTGTTCAATCAGCATTTGGAAAAAATGGTAAAATGTGTCAAGAATGAAGAGTTCACTATAGAAATGAAAGCAAAAAAAAAAACCGAATGTAATTGGTTATCAAGCTGTCATTATCTCAATACTATCATACATTTATGAAACACACACTCTATAGTTGGAATGTCGAGACATCAAAATAGCTGAGGCACTTTCATGAGCAAAAGCTCCGAAGCTACTTAAACATAAAAAAAGATGGGTACAGAATCAAAGATGATAAGAGAGAGATACCCTCGTGAAATCTTCTTGAGTAAATTAATAACGGAAAATATCACGGCAATGTTCTTTCCGCCGTTACAAAAGCCAACTAATGTCAACTCTGGAACTGGCTGAAATTGAGAGAAGCAGGTGGGGAAACTGAAATCTAGTATCGCTCCAAATGTTTTCAGTTTCTCGCCATCGGAATTGACTTTTCTGAAGTCTAGAGGACAACAAAAATTTGAAGAAAATGGCAAAGAATACAAGATGCAACAACAACGACAACGACCATCCCCTGCTAAATCTCACTTGCTATCTTTGTTCCCACCCATTTCATGCGTGGTTTATTCTCACTCATCAACGCCATCAGCATTGAGGAACGTTTCAATCAAAAACATAGTGAGATTCTTGGAAACACGAAAAGCCTGACCGCAGCTACAGTAATCTGTCTATTTGTCTAATAATCTATCTCACTTTCCATTTATCTATATACCTACTTATCTGTCTATTAAGGTATCTCTTTAGCAATCTACCTATCTATTGTATGTATATATGTATGTATACATACATATAAAGGTATACATGGGTATATATGTATGCGTATGCACGTCCAGTTCCGGCTTAAGACATAGTTACATTGGGTAGTAGTTACTCGGATGTCTCAAGGGTACAGATTCCCAAATCTGATCTTTGTATTCCGTGGCTGAGTGCAGTGCTCCGCAACCGGTATACTGTGACACACAGTTGAACTACGGGACGATGCCAGGTGTGAGTTATATTTTAAATTCAGATGTGCCGCCGAATTTTGAAAAGAATATAAGTGTACCGCAAGTGAAAAATGGTTGTGGGACACTGGTTTAGTGTCAATAAAGAAATACTATAGGGCCCTGTGCATTGATTTTCCCAGGGGCCTTTAATGCTGCTAAGTCGGTCCTTTGTATATTCATATATGCATTCACATGTATGTATATGCATGCGTCTGTATGTATGTATATGTGTATGGATGGATCAATGGTTTGATGGATGTATGAACAGATGGATGGATAATTTAACATTGCAGTTATCATTCGCAATTGACGCTAACTTTGGCAGCATGTTCCATACTGTCGCTAATTGTTTTTAAGTGCTTACATCGTCTGGGCAGAGGTGTACAGCCTCTTACCCACTGACCAAGTGGAATTCTCAAGATACGAGAGCCGAAGGGCAGAAGAACTTCGTCAGCACTCGTGATGTTGGAGCAACAATGAAATCAATGACGAATGATTGCTGGTCAGCTGCAATACGAGTACAGCATGGGAGGTCAGGTACAGTTTCCCTCTCCTTTTCTTTCCATTTCTTTCTTCCTTCCTCTTTCACCATCTATCTCTCTCCTTATCTATCTATCTATCTATCTATCTATCTATCTATCTATCTATCTATCTATCTATCTCTCTCCTTATCTATCTATCTATCTATCTATCTATCTATCTATCTATCTATCTATCTATCTATCTATCTATCTATATATATATATATATATCTACCTCTCTCTCTCTCTCTATCTATCTATCTATTTATTTATCAATCAATCTATGTATGTATGTATGTATGTATGTATGTATGTATGTATGTATGTATCTACCTATCTATCTATCTATCTATCTATTTATCAATCTATCTATCTATCTATCTATTTATCAATCAATCTATGTATGTATGTATGTATGTATGTATGTATGTATGTATGTATGTATCTACCTATCTATCTATCTACCTATCTATCTATCTATCTATCTATCTATCTATCTATCCATCTTTCTATCTATCTATCTTTCTATTTCCATGTTATATCCACAGGAACAAGTGTTAAAATTCAATACAGTAATCTGAAACACCACTTGTGAATTCTTAACTACTTCCGTTCCTTACAGCTGCAAGTTACTCCTGGCACACAGTTATATATTTTAGCATTAATAATTATACTGTCGACTAAAACTGATATTTTTGCCATTTATTTATATTTTAATTTATTTCAATATTTGATTTGTTCTATTCTTATTCTATTTTTTTTTTTTTTCTTGCCCCCTCCCCCCTCCGCCCCATTTATTTTAGCATTTTTTTTATTGTTAAATTATTTTCAGTTGACTGATAGAAATCGATAATCTGTTTCACAATCTAATTTTAAACGATTTTCCTCCCCAAAGGCTTTCAGACCAAATTATTCGTCAAATGTCAAACACAAGAAGAAGAAGGAGAAAATTAAATAAGAAAATTTTCATTTTTTTTAAGCCATAGAATCTTAATTTCCTCACAGTCGATCTATTTATTGGCTCCATCACACCAATTTTATTGCTTCGACATAGAGTAATCTTTCATAGTAGGTGAGTTACTATGTAGCTGATGGCTTCGTTTAAATTGCAGTTTAATTGGTATATGTAAATCGATACAGTATACGTATATTGTTCTTTGTTCTTTGGGATGGTTTTAACTAATTGTTAACAACCTATTGGATAATTGAATACTATATATATATATATATATATATATCGGGGATAAGCCTATTGGGGAGCAACGAATTCAATGTGTTTTGACCGAATTATTTCCTTTGGTGCGAAGAGATCTGTTTTCAAAGCAACCCATTTCTGTGTTGTTATATTTTCTTTTCAAGTACTTCTCTTAATGGAATATTGATTCTATTTGTTGTGCAGCCCTTGTGGAATTCAAAGAATTAAGGAATATACGTTTGGGTCTGTGTAATGAGTACTTTAGCTAGCGATAAAGCTAGTATTTTTCCGTAAGTGCTGTATCATCATCATCAGCATCATCATCATCATCATAATCATCATCATCATCATCATCATCATCATCATCATCATTATTATTATTATTATTATTATTATTATTATTGTTATTATTATCATTATTATTGAATGAGTGAGAGAGCAGTGCAAGCCATCAAAATGACACTGGGGTAAAATATACGAAGTCCAGTATACCCATCTGATAAGGGTACAACAGACACATGCATCACAACTATATGTGCGTGACATGGTGATCTCATATCAAGATAAACAGCGCATGACTTTGCAAGTGAGACCCATTAGAATTTTCTTCTGGTCGAGTAGCCCATCCTGCTCAAAAGGTCCCTGAATAAGGGTTGCTTAAAGATGTTGAACGAAACACCCATGTTTCCAAGGGTGAATTATCGAAATCTTTAAGAATTCCTCTCAACGCTCGTGGTCAGAGATGCTCATATCGTCAGCCACTAAGGGACATGCTCAACTGGTTACGGTCAAACAACTGACAAGCAGATCTGTGGTATTGAGTAGAATATTTGCTGTAGCCCATCTTTTATACCAAGACAAGACAATGTACATGATAACACTTCCAATCAGTTAAGATGAGAAGACATGACAGACACTGCCTGGTACTGCATCAGGACATTTATAATTATTATCATCCTTAGTAGTAGAAGTAGTAGTAGTAGTAGTAGTAGTAGTAGTAGTAGTAGTAGCAGCAGTAGTAGTAATAGCAGTAGCAGCAGTAGTAGTAGTAGTAGTAGTAGTAGTAATAGCAGCAATAGTAGTAGTAGTAGTAGTAGTAGTAGTTGTAGTGATAGTAGTAGCTATAGTAGTAGTAGTAGTAGTAGTAGTTGTTGTAGTGATAGTAGTGGCAGTAGTAGTAGTAGTAGTGGTAGTGGTAGTGGTGGTAGTAGTAGTGGTGGTGGTGGTGGTGGTAGTAGTAGTAGTAGTAGTAACAGATGTCTTTGTTGCTGTTGTTATTGATTATATCCACTTCGACCATGATTGACCAAAGATATTCCAGGCTATCTGAAGATTTCAAAACTGGAAAGAAATATGGCAACCTTCGTAAATGTCTCCATCTAAATTATCAGCGATCTCTACTTTGATGAGTAATTATCCCAATAGTATGTGTTCACACATATTGCTTACTAGGAGAATGTTTTTCTCTCGAGCAATTTCTGCAGCATATGTCTTTCCATGTGCATAATAATATTTCATTTAACACTGCTTTCTGACGCCATTTTCCAATCCAAAATAAGGACAAATGCACTGTGGTTATGAGCGACGAATCGGGACCTGTAGCTGACGAAGCTCAACAACGCAGATATTAATCATTCTACAGACCAATGATGGCATCCATAGCTTAATGAGGTGTTTTACATACATATTGTCAATAACGACATTTTTTTTCTGACGAGACAATTTCTGAAACGTATGGTTTTCCTAGCTCGTGTGTACAAGAATGTATAAAACATGATTGTACACCTTTCCCCATCTCATTCCCCATTTCTTTCTCTCTCTCTCTCTCTCTCTCTCTCTCTCTCTCTCTCTCTTTCTATCTCTGTATATATATATATATATATATATATATATATATACGTTTAAATATTTGTTGTGCAAGATTTTTTATGTGAAGTCGTGTGTTGAAACAGATATTGTTATATTTCGGAATGGTCATTTTGCCAGTTTAGCCAATAAAACACACGCACTATATATTTGGTGTTACTTTGCTTCAGTGTTATTTATTTTTTACATTAATCTTAATCTTATTTCGGGCGAAATAAGATTAAGATTAATGTAAAAAATAAAAGTAACACCAAATATATAGTGCGTGTGTTTTATTGGCTAAACTGGCAAAAGACCATTCCGAAATATAACAATATATTATATATATATATATATATATATATATATATATATATATATATACAAACACACAGATGGATTGATAGATAGAAAGATTATGGATGAAAGATTATATATATAGAGAGAGATTATGGATGAAAGATTATATATATAGAGAGAGATTATGGATGAAAGATTATATATATATATAGAGAGAGATTATGGATGAAAGATTATATATATAGAGAGATTATGGATGAAAGATTATATATATATATAGAGAGATTATGGATGAAAGATTAATATATTATATATATATATATATATATATATATATATAATATATATATATATATATATATTATATATATATACGCAAGGCATGCTGAAAAGTTCTGGCTATGGGAAAAAGAAGGTACAGGAAGCTCAGTTAATTACGATTTTATGTAACCTATTCCCCTTTCAGATTCAGACACGTATTGCCCCGGTCATTCAGTTTTTCTAGGCTTGTAAAAGAACTCGGAATGCTGGATCTTCAACAAGGCTTTCGTGATACCTTTCAAGCCGGGGACTTTTCAGCACCCCATCGTGTACATATATCTGTACGTATGCATGTATAAGTGTAAAGCCCAGTAACGGGTACAAAGTAGGTAACCGGTGTTTTTAGCAATAAATTTGACACGTGTAAAGTTTCCCAGCTAAAGTTCGATCGAACACTTTTATTTTAATTTCTTTTGTACCATTACTTGGAACAACATGTATAAGAACAAAATTATATATTAATATGTATAACAATAAAACTATATATCTATATTCATAAGAATAAAAATCTATATGTGTATGTATAAACAGCTATTACTCTTTTATGAAATTTAGATACCCTATCTCTTTCACAGTATTGGACTGACTGTCAAGAATTTTATCACTCACGTGATTGATGACACCAATTATGAGCAGTTGTGTCAAGGGAGAAAATATTTTTATTCCACGCATTTCCTTTATCGTATCAGTTATAGCTTTTCTCATTTCAAACGATTTCAATTTTTAGTGACACTGTTTTGTCCCCGTGGCCATCAACAAGTCTTACTACAGTGATGCTGTGGATGCTGGAGTGCAAATATGAAGCTCCTTGTTTATCTCATGGTTAGTTTTATATTGTATACTTGTATGTAGGGCCAAACAGTCGTCTCTGCAGCAGAGTTCAAACCGAACCAATAAGGATTGTTGTCTTGCTAGAGTTCTTGCTAAATAAAACATTTGCGTTAGAATTGCTTCAATTTATGTATGGAATTACAAGAAACAAAAAATGGTATATATACATATACATATATATATATATATATATATATACATATACATATACATAACATATATATATATATATATATTATATAATATATATATATAATATATATATATACATATACATACATACTAATATATATATATATATATATATATATATATATATATATATATATATATATATATGTATATATGCGCAAGCGTGGCTGCGTGATAAAAAGCTTGCTTCCCAACCACATGGTTCCAGCTTCAGTCCCATTACGTGGCACTTTGAGCAAGTGTCTTCTACCATACCGTCAAGCCGACCAAAGCCATGTAGAGGGAAACTGTAAGAAGCCCGTCGTATATATATGTATATATATATACATATATATATATATATATATATATACACATATATATAATATATATAATCTGTGTGTGTGTGTGGGTGTGTGTGTGTGTATAGTGAAGGTGCATGGCTCAGTGGTTAGAGCGTCGAGCTTACGATCGTGAGGTTGTGAGTTCGAATCACGGACCGGACCGGAACCTGCTTGTTGTTTTCTTGAGCAAGACACTTTATTTTACGTTGCTCCAGTTCACTCAACTATAGAAATGAGTTGCGACATCACGGGTGCCAAGCTGTATTGGCCTTCGCCTTTCCCTTGGTAAACACTGGTGGCGTGGAGAGGGGAGGCCGGCATGCATGGGCAACTGCTGCTCTTCCATAAACAACCTTGCCCGGACTTGTGCTTGGGAGGGTAACTTTCTAGGTGCAATCCTATGGTCAGTCATGACCGAAGGGGGCCTCAGTATATATATGTGTGTGTGTGTGTTTGTGTCTATATTTGTCCTCGCACACCATCAGCGCGTTATAGCCGATGTTGGTATGTTTACGCGCCCGTAACGTAGCGGTTCGGCAAAAGACACCGATAGAATAAGTACTAGGCTTACATAGAATAAATCCTGGGGTCTATTTGTTCGACTAAGACCACTGAAGGGGGTGCTCCAGCATGGCCGCAGTCAAATGACTGAAAGAAGTAAGAAAAAGAACAGAAGAACAAGTAAAAGAATATACAGAATATCGTTAAAATAATTTATTTAGCTGCAAATTTACATTATTTATAAACTCAGTCTCAAGAACTTATAGAAACCGACAAACATTCAACTTTATTCTATGAAACTGTACATACCGCATATTTGCATATTTGTATATATATTGCTTTATTAGAATAAAGCGTTGTATGTAAATATCATAACATTAGAAAACAATTCATAAATTGTTAAAAATTAATTCGTTTAATTTTAATGCAAAATGCTACTTCAATATGTTCGGCACTCGGGGCACATCGGATACACCTGCCGTATATTATATTTGCGTGTGTGTGTGTGTTTCTGTATGTGTGTATACAAACATATATATACATGCATTTATACTTATATATATACACACACATATATATATGTGTGTTTGTATATGTGTGTTAAT
Organism: Octopus sinensis; assembly: GCF_006345805.1. Lineage (NCBI taxonomy): Eukaryota > Metazoa > Mollusca > Cephalopoda > Octopoda > Octopodidae > Octopus > Octopus sinensis. The sequence continues at coordinate 11,461,865 of NC_043005.1, read as the reverse complement.
ATGTATATATATATAATATATATATATATATATATGTATATATATATATATATATATATTATATATATACATATACATACATATATATATTACATACATATACATACATTATATACACATATACATATAATATATATATATACATATTATACATACATACATATATATATATATACTAGCAGTATCGCCCGGCGTTGCTCGGGTTTGTAAGGGAAATAATTATATAAGCATTTTTAGAGATGTAAAGTATAATAGCCATCTCAATATGGCTAACCACAAAGGGGGAGGGGTGTTACTGTAGCTTTTTACGTTCTGAGATTTAATAATTTTAGAGAGTTACTTCCCTTATATATGTCAAAAATGATTAAAAATGGGAAAAATTGATGGTAAATTTTTTTTTAAATCGTAGACTCATCGTAGACGCGCGCTAATACCCAGACGGTCTCGATATGAATCACGACTATAAGATACCCGGTTTTGGTTAAACTGCACCGCAAAATGTGGGAGTAGTTAGGAATCTAAATCGTAGGAGACAGACACACAACCTTACTTTTATATATAAAGATTTCCTCTATTTACATAATATTGAGGTCTCTTTCTTTCTTTTGTTATCTTACTGTTTTTACCAATATACATATATATATATATATATATATATATATATATATATATAGTTACAGAGATGTACTTGCATAGCAAGTGACTTGATCTGAGATCGTGTGCTGGAACGAAAACAGTTGCAGCGTTGAAGGTGTTTATAAGCCATTTAAGAACACACAAAAACCGTTAGATTCACTTCAACTTTAATTTAATTTGTCAAAATATTTTCGTCGCTTTGAGACCGCGACCTGTTAGCACGATATTTTTGTCAGTGAACAGGTCGCGGTCTGAAAGCGACGAAAATATTTTGGCAAATTAAATTTAAATGTTGAAGTGAATGTAACGGTCTTTGTGTGTTTCTTAAATGACTTACAACACCTTCCACGCTGCAATATATATATACACACATATATATATATGTATGTATGTATGTATGTATGTGTGTATATGTGTATGCATGTATGTGTGCGTGTGTGCGTGTCTGTGCTTGTGATTGTCCTCCACCACTGCTTGACAACGAATGTTGGTTTGTTTACATCCCTGTCACCTAGTGGTTTGACAAAGGAAACAGATAGAATAAGTACAATGCTTACAAAAATAAAACTGGAGTTGATTCATTAAACTACAATTCTTCAAGGCATTGCCCCAGCATGGCCATAGACCAATGGCTGGAAAAAGCAGAAGAATAAAAGAATACATTCTCTGCTTTGGTCTTATGTTCAAGGCATGAGAAAGCTTGAGTTTACATGAGAAGGCCTAACAGACCTGGTAGAAACAGCAGCCAAATCTCCCTCAAATCACACCTTACTGTCTTATGTATGTATATATATATGAGCCAATGAGGGGGACCTCTACATGGTAGCTAGACCTGGTAGAAATAGCAGCCAAATTTCCCCCAAATCACACCTTACTGTCTTATCTATGTATATATGTATGTATGAGCCTATGAGGGAGACCCCTACATGGCAGCTAGACATGGTAGAAATAGCAGCCAAATCTCCCTCAAATCGCACCTTACTGTCTTATCTTTCTGCTACTTGGATATAGGTCTTATATTGGTCGTAAAAAACTTTCCTGTCACACACTCACGCACACACACACACACCACGCACCCTCACACACACACACACACACACACGCACACACACACACACACACACACACACACACACACGCACGTTAGCTTACAATTTTATTGATATATTTGCGTGTCTATGTGTGGAAAGAGGAAGTGGGAGGCAGAGTGAAAGAATCACTCACTACAGTAAGTGAATTACTTTCATTTTATTCGTTGCCCACTGTGTGTGTGCGTTTGCGTGTGGTGTAAACCAGACTAAGAAAAGCATTTGACACACACACCAGAATGTGAGTTTTCTGTAAATTTTGCTTAATTGGAGTTTAAATTTTAAAAACTGGACCTGGCATGACGCGATGCATTGTACTCTTAAAAATGCTAGGTAAATTGTAATTGAAGAAATCCTATATTGTAGATTTGTATAACTCCCAAAGGGAGGCAGATAAAATCTGCCTTTTATAATAAGATATATATATATATATATATATATATATTCAAAAATTCTATATTATAGAATTTTTGTATAAGATTGCCGATAATGGTTCTTTTAATATACCGAAATACCTGGTAAAATTATTAATTATTAACTGATTAATTAATTAATTATTAATTGATTAATTAATTCACTCCCTGATAGTAAACTGCAATTTCTACGGAATTACTCATGGCACACGTGGATGGTTGATGAAGAATGCGAGATCTCATTCGTCTGTTTGAATTCGGAACTACTGGTTTTTGGATATATGCTATTCTATGGCGCTTGGTCGAGTACGTATGTTGATTGTCAGTTCTCTCAAATTTAGAACTTGAAATACTATACTGAGGAAAGGGAATAAGTGAGTAGAAATATATCTCTTTACATCTCTTTAACTCCGAAACGCGTATATAGTTAATCAAGGCCGGGTGGATTCGTTAGTTTTTTTCTCTCTGTACCTGCGTCAGTTATAGAGTATTGCTGTTTGGGAGATATCTTATGGTAGTAGAATAGTAGTTTAACTGCTATTTGAACAAATTTTGTATTATTTTTCACATTATATATTTTTCCATAATGAGACGTCTGAATAACGTTTATACATCGCTGAACGGGTACACTTCCATAGGTATTTGGATGATCGTTATTTTGATCGGTTATATACAGAAATAATTTGCCAAGTTCTAGCAAATACATTTTCTCCAAGATACTTTCCTTTATTCGCATTGATTGACGTCTTTATTATGGCTATTAGTTCTCAATTTAAACGTCATTCCCATTATATTATTCTTTTAAACGCAAAACCAAATATTCATAAACGTTTCCCACTTTAACATCCTCGAAATGAAGGCCTCTTCCAATGAAGGCAATTTCTTCAATAAATTTATTTACAGGAGTTTTCTAGCCACAGCACAAACAGTCAAAAAGCCCTTTCTTCTCATAACTGGTTATTAGTTTAAAATGTTTCTTTGGTGTCACTTTTTTCCCAACATTTTTTTTCCTAAATGTGCAGAAGTCCTTGAACTATAATGGAATGGAATGGAAGCACTCCGTCGGTTACGACGACGAGGGTTCCGGTTGATCCGAATCAACGGAACAGCCTGCTCGTGAAATTAAGTTGTAAGTGGCTGAGCACTCCACAGACACGTGTACCCTTAACGTAGTTCTCGGGGATATTCAGCGTGACACAGAGAGTGACAAGGCCGGCCCCTTGAAATACAGGTACAACAGAAACAGGAAGTAAGAGTGAGAGAAAGTTGTGGTGAAAGAGTACAGCAGGGATCACCACCATCCCCTTCCGGAGCCTCGTGGAGCTTTAGGTGTTTTCGCTCAATAAACACTCACAACGCCCGGTCTGGGAATCGAAACCGCGAGTCCGCTACCCTAACCACTGGGCCATTGCGTCTCCACTCTTGAACTATAATAAGCTACTATTGTCTGGTACATTGTAGCTTCCTATACCTATTATGTACATCTTCGATGCTCTGTTATGTGGTGCAGAATAAAGCAATAATTTGGTAAAGTAAGTTGAGTCAATGCCATTATCGAGGTTGAAATGAGCTTCAGAAACTAAATTCTATTTTCGATAATATTCAACTTCTGAGCTAAACAATGCAAAACGATCTTCAAATTTAATGTAACTGATGGGCGCAGGCGTTCCGAATGTGGCATTTTGGGCAAAATTCTTCAACTGTAGTCCGGGGCCGAGCAAAGCTTTGTTAGTGGATTTGGGAGACGGAAACTGAAAGAATCTCTCGTATGTATGAATATGTGTGTGAGTGTTTTTGTGTGTGTAAGTGTGTGTGCGTGCGCGCATTTGTGTGTACGTGTGTCTGTGAGTGTGTTTGCCTGCGCATGTGTATATATGTGTGTGCATGTATGTGTGCGTGTATGAGTATCTGAATATATATATATATATATATATAACTGAGTGCTTCTCTGTTGTCCCCCATCGCCGCTCGACAACTGGTGCTGGGTTGTTAATGTCACCGTAACATAACAGTACAGCAAAAAGCGAACGATATAATTTGTATCAGGCTCAGAAAAAATATCTACTTGTATTGCTCCATCCCACTAAACTATTCAAGGCAGTGCTCCAGTTAGGCCGCAGTCAAATAACTGAAACACGTTAAAGATTAAAAAAAAACCCTTTTGCTTATTTTATCGCTAAATAAAATGGAAGAGATTAAATGTTGCAGACTTAAAAAAGCTGTTTGCTTCATCATTCGACAAATAAACATTGCATTAATTCAAAGTCTCTCTAACATTGCTACCTTGTAAAAGAACGCTGCAGCAGTCATTTGATACTGTCTGACCTGGTTGCAAGGCTTTGCTTCTTTTCTTAAAATTTTTGTTTCTTTTTCAGAAAATGCCAGTTGAAATGCTAATGTTGAAAATTTTATGATCATACTCTTTACTCTCTCTTTTACTTGTTTCAGTCATTTGACTGCGGCTATGCTGGAGCACCGCCTTTTTAGTCGAGCAAATCGACCCCAGGACTCATTATTTGGAAGCCTAGTACTTATTCTATAGGTCTCTTTTGCCAAACCGCTAAGTTACGGGGACGTAAATACACCAGCATCGGTTGTCAAGCGACGTTGGGAGGAGAAACCCAGACACACAAACACACACATACATATATCTATATATATATATATATATATATATACGACAGGCTTCTTTCAGTTTCCGTCTACCAAATCCACTCACAATGCTTTGGTCGGCCCGAGGCTATAGTAGAAGACACTTGCCCAAGATGCCACGCAGTGGGACTGAACCCGCTACCATGTGGTTGGTAAGCAAGCTACTTACCACACAGCCACTCCTACGCCTATTATTATTATTATTATTATTATTATTATTATTATTATTATTATTATTATTATTATCTTTATTATTTTCTTATTATTATTTTCTTCTTATTATTATTATTTTCTCATCCTTATTATTTTCTTAGATTATTTTCATTAATTAAGCAATATATTTAGTTACAGCATCTTTTACATGTGTAGTTTCTTTATTTTGATATATTTCATATCTGTTCGTGTTTTGAAAATTTTCTGACCAACATTTTATTTTACAGTCACTCTTTGATAACGGCTTCCTTTCTTTTGATCGAAATATTACTAGTATCAATTGGAATTCTCTTTTGATTGAAATCTTCAGATCAATGTATTGCTCAAAAGTCCATTCCAACAATTACCGACTTCGGTTTCTTTTAATATTCATACGCTGCCTTGAGCCCAATGCTCGTTCATTTAGCCCAAAAGTTTTTGAAACGCTGTTTCACTAAAACTTATCTCTCTTGTGTTTACGTGTGTGTTTTTACTGTGCCTTTTTGTATGAAATCATCTTTAATGTCTAAAGTAATAGTTTTACTCCTCTTTTTATTAGTGTCTGCAGTGGATTTGGTTTTTCTTGAAGATATATTAACGATATATATACTTGATACAGTGGATTTGGTTTTTCTTGAAGATATATTAACGATATATATACTTGATACAGTGGATTTGGTTTTTCTTGAAGATATATTAACGATATATATACTTGATACAGTGGATTTGGTTTTTCTTGAAGATATATTAACGATATATATACTTGATATGAAGTAATAAGTTTGATATTAAAACATGTGGTAAATTTCGAAACAAATGTGCCTTTTTTTTATTGAATGTCATTATGTTACTAGAACTTATTTAGCAATATATCTCATCAGTTTCCAGCCGGAGGGGGGAGAGAGAGATATATAAAAGCCACCACGTTCCTTACAAGATTTTAGATAATTAAAACTAGAAGAAGACCTAAATACACGTTCAATTAGAAAGCAAGATCCAGACTAATCAACTTCATTCATTGGTCATTGTTGTATAATCAGTTCTTGTCGGTGAAAGTTACTTTTAATTATGTCTGTTGCTTATGTAAGATATCATCTATAACAGCTTTAAACAATGCATTGTTTCTTAGTTCAGATATGGTTATACAGGTAAGACATCCCCTTTGCAATCGGGCGGTTTCGTGTTCAATCCAATTACAGAGTATCCGCGACGAGGGAATCTGCTATAGTGTAAGATCGAGCAATTCTTTGCAATTGAAATTTGTTAGACGGAGCCTTGTGACGCTCTTCAGAATGACCATTTTTGTGTTACCTGGAGATTTAATCTGCCACCTGGATTAACACAACCATTTGTCCCTTTGATGTATTTTGTGGATTCCACCCCATATTCGGACTAGAATTCATGTCTGAAGATACTTTCTTTCTTTTGTCTCTTCCTCCGTTCCTTCCTTCCTTCCTTCCTTCCTTCCTGTTTCTTTGGAGTCCTTGACAATGTCATAGGTATTTGAATTGGTATTTTAGTTAGGTCATAAAATGAACATGAAATGAATTATAATTATCATCTGTTCGTAGGTTTAGACTCTGTGAAAATCCTTTAGTGTCAGTTTGCGAGCGTGTGTGGTGTGGTGTGTGTGTGTGTATGTGTGTGTGTGTGTGTGTGTGTGTGTGTGTGTGTGTGTGTGTGTGTGTGTGTGTGTGTGTGAGTGTGCGTGTTCTTTCGTTACAAATATTTACAAATGGTTGTTTATCATGCCACGAAATAAAGTGCTATGCAAACAAGACACTCTCAGCTTCGGTTATTGATTCATTTCTACAACAGCGTATATGTGTGTGTGTGTGCGTGTGTGTGTGTGTGTGTGTAAACCTGAAGTGGTATTAGATCACCTCAAAGGAAAACATACACACGCGCATGCGCACACACATACACAAACATGCTCTCGCAAACATAATTGCACAAACACACATGGATACAAATGACATAGTGGTTTGAAAACAACTACACGTTTACCCTAACTAGATCTACTAAATAGCTTTTATGTAGCAGTTCGACACGCTAAAAATGAAAGAAAAATCTCTTTGATTCACAGTGAGTGAATAAATGAAGAGACGATCATGGCAAAAACGTTTCCGACCATAGATTAGCTTCATCAGGGCTGGCTTAAAGCTAGACAACAACTGCACATCTTTTCTTCAGACATAGTGTCTATACCACATTGTATAAGTTATATGATCATTATAACGAGTGATCTTATTTTTCAAACGCCATATCATTTGCCGAGATAATCTACGCTTAAACAGAAAAAGAAAACGGGTTTATAAAGTCTGGGATGTCTTTATATGCCTACTCAAGTTGTAGTGAAGGCAAATTACAAGAACACCCGTGGTGAGTTTGTAATTACATAATACTAATTATCACTTTTCTCTTGTTCTTAATTTCATTGTCTTCTTTCTAGTTTTACCGTTTGTATTCAATTAAACAAAGATTCTTTCCTGTATACATTCTTCCTAGCTCTCATTATATGACCTCGTTACTCGATATTTTATACACCGTACAACAATGAGAGAATGCGAAGCCTATGATGCTTCACACGGCTTCTAAAACAGGTAAGAGATAAGGAGGAACGTATCGTTAAACCAGTGACGGGGTCAAAATTGTTTGCAATAGAAGAAGGCGGTGAACTGGTGGAATCGTTACCACCCCAGGAAAATACTTAGTGGTCTTTCGTCCATCTTTACGTTCTGAGTTCAAATTCCACTGAGGTCGACTTTGCTTTTCCTCCTTTCCGGTTGGATAAGATAAGTACCAGATAAGAACTGGGGTCGATGTAATTGTATTATCTCCTCCTCGAACTTGCTGGCCTTGTGCCAAAATTTGAAACCAAATGTTCATCACAGAAAGAACTCTGCTAAAAGCATATAAGGATCAGACGGTAAAGGTAAAACGGACATGTTAATTCTACCACCTGAGTGGCAGAGACTCCATTGTTTAATATGATCTTCTTTCTTGTAGAGATGTTGGGGACGATTTAAGGGAAACTTACTTTTATTCCAAACAATATGAAAGACAGTAATAGGAAAGACAGAGAACCTTCTCATTTTGTTTACTCTTTACTCTCTTTTACTCTTTTATTTGTTTCAGTCATTTGACTGCGGCCATGCTGGAGCACCGCCTTTAATCGAGCAACTCGACCCCAGGACTTATTCTTTTGTAAGCCCAGTACTTATTCTATCGGTCTCTTTTGCCGAACCGCTATGTAACAGGGACATAAACACACC
>NC_043005.1:11426109-11448609 GCF_006345805.1 Octopus sinensis | reverse complement strand
CTCTTGCGCAGTCAGTGCTAGTAATATTTTGTAGAGGTGGGGGAGCAAGAAATTTTCAATAAAATATGTCGTGCAAGCAATGCAAACTATGAAATATGACCGAGGTGGCACATGTCAAACTAGTGCTCTGCTTGAGAGTTCAAACACTCTGCTATCTATAATACAATATGGTTTCAACATAAATTGAATTTATAGAATTTAGTGATTCGTTCCCTGTTGCGGTAAATATAGTGATACTTTTTTTACTTTTTTACTCTTTTACTTGTTTCAGTCATGTGACTGTGGCCATGCTGGAGCACCGCTTTTAGTCGAGCAAATCGACCCCGGGACTTATTCTTTGTAAGCCTAGTACTTATTCTATCAGTCTCTTTTGCCGAACCGCTAAGTTACGTGGTCGTAAATACACCAGCTTCGGTTTTCAAGCGATGTGGGGGGAACAAACACTAACACACAAAGATATATACACACACACACACATATACATATATATATATATATACGACGGGCTTCTTTCAGTTTCCGTCTACCAAATCCACTCACAAGGCTTTGGTCGGTTCGAGGTTATAGTAGAAGACACTTGCCCAAGGTGCCACGCAGTGGGACGGAACTCGGAACCATATGGTTTGTAAGCAAGCTACTTACCACACAGCCACTCCTACACCTGTTAATGTTGTAATTATTGTTTCTAATTAAGGTACAAGTCTACGAATTTGATTGGAGGTGTTAGGCAATACCATCCACAAAAATATGAAACTCCTACTTAATTTTGTCAACCCTGTATAGATCAAAGGCAGAGTTGACATCGGCAGAATTTTAACTTAAAAACACGTGGGAGGTGGGGTCACGTCGATGACACCGACTATTTTATCCACCCCGCAAGGATAGCCAACGTAGAACTCTGAGCAAAAACGTGTCTGGCGATCGGCGACCACACCTGTTCAGCGTCAAGGAAGCGCTGGAGATGTTCTGGCCTTGACAGCTGAAAGATCACCAGCTATCAGAACAGCTGCCTTCCACAAGAAGCGAAAGAGTATACGTTCCAATGTAATCAGAAGGAGACTGAGACAAATTAAAATTCTTTCTGATAAAGGCAGAAGTCCAGCCATTTGGGGGAGGAGGAAGGGGCAAGCCGAATATTTTGACCTCAGCACTCGACTGGTACTTATTCTATCGACCTCAGAAGGATAAAATGCAAACTCGAACTCAGCATAATTTGAAATAAAAATGCAAAGACGGACAAAATGATATGAGAATTTGGTCAAACGACTCTTCCACGTCGCCGCCTTAGAGGATATAATAAAAATAATAATAATAATAGTAGTAGTAGTAATAATAATAATAATAATAATAATAATAATAATAATAATAATAATAATAATAATAATGATGATGATGATAAATGCCCTGATGAACATTATTTACATTATTTACATTTGAGGATGTTTGTCCTCATCTTGTTTGTTGTTAACACATTTCGGCTGATATACCCTCCAGCCTTCATCAGGTGTCTTAGGGAAATTTCGAACCTGGGTTCTCATTCCTAATGTATTTTTCGATGTTGCTATTATTATTATTATTATTATTATTATTATTATTACTATTATTATTATTATTATATTATTATTATTATTATTATTATTACTTTTTTTTCTTCTTTCAAATTTGCTTCCATTTCTTGCCGAGTGTCTTCCCGACTCCTAGGGCAAAGAAACTCATAGTATACATTGGTAGGCCATTAAACTAAACTCAATAGTTCGTTCATTTTTTTTTTTAAGTTAAATTAAAATACATGGGTAGCAATAATTCTCACATCGACAATGCTCTTCTCAATACGTGTGATGTACCAGTTAAGACAATCTTTTGCACATCTTGCAGGGATGGTAAGCCAGGGATCATTCTCATAGAATTTTCGGTTCCCTTCTTGACCATTCCTAGTGCTCCTACGATCACTGGTATTGTAACCGCCTTGAGATGCCACATTTTCTCAATTTCAATGAGTAGGTCTTTATATTTTCTTTATTATTATATTATTATTATTATTATTATTATTATTATTATTATTATTATTATTATCATTATTATTATTATTATTAATATTATTATTGTTGTTGTTGTTGTTGTTTAGGTCTCGAAAAATACTTTAGGAATACCAGTTGAGCACTGGGGTCGATGTAATTGACTTACCCTTTCCACCAAAATCGCTTCCTCAGTGCCAAAATTTGAATCCAATATTATCTACTGTGCTGGTCTTGTTATGTTGCGATGAAGAGTCAGGATCAGCGCCATTACTTCTCTTCCTATCAGTCTATTTCTTTTCTATGTTACTCTCTCTCTCTCTCTTTGTCAGGCACTTTGTCTGGTCCCCTTCTCTCTCACTAGCACCTCTCTCTCTCTCTCTCTCTCTCTCTCTCTCTTACTCTCTCTTCATATATGTATTCTCTTTTTCTCTTTTCTCTTTTACTTGTTTCAGTCATTTGACTGCGGCCATGCTGGAGCATCGCCTTTAATCGAGCAACTCGACCCCGGGACTTATTCTTTTGTAAGCCCAATACTTATTCTATCGGTCTGTTTTGCCGAACCGCTAAGTTACGGGGACGTAAACACACCAGCATCGGTTGTCAAGCAATGCTAGGGGGACAAACACAGACGCACAAACATACATGCACACACGCATATATATATATATATATATATATACATATATACGACGGGCTTCTTTCAGTTTCCGTCTACCGAATCCACTCACAAGGCTTTGGTCGGCCCGAGGCTATAGTAGAAGACACTTGCCCAAGGTGCTACGCAGTGAGACTGAACCCGGTACCATGTGGTTGGTAAACAAGCTACTTACCACACAGCCACTCCTGCGCCTATGTATGTATGTATGTATGTATGTATGTATGTATGTATGTATGTATGTATAATCTAAACTATCTCTAGTTGCTGCTACGTTCGTTAGTGTGAGAGAAATGCAACGAACTTTGCTGCAATTATCGCTTCGTATATTCAAGACAATATCGTTACCGCCGTTCGTTGGAGATCTTAGGCTTCCCCGGGTTTTCTTTTTTAATTTTTCTTTCAATGGGTTATCAATTCCATTGTTTCTTCAGCTGTTTTGTGTGTGCTTGTGTGTATGTGTGTGTGTGTGTGTTTGTGTGTGTGTGTGTTTGTGTGTGTGTGTGTTTGTGTGTGTGTGTTTGTATGTGTGTGTTTGTGTGTGTGTGTGTGTGTGTGTGTATTGTGTGTGTGTGTATTTGTGTGTGGTGTGTGTTTGTGTGTGTGTTGGTGTGTGTGTTGTGTTGTGTGTGTGTTTGTGTGTGTGTGTGTGTTTGCGTGTGTGTTTGTGTGTGTGTGTGTTTATGTGTGTGTTTGTGTGTGTGTTTGTGTGTGTGTGTGTTTGTGTGGTGTGTGTGTGTTGTATGTGTGTGTTGTGTGTTTGTGTGTGTGTGTGTGTTTGTGTGTGTGTGTGGTTGTGTGTGTGTGTGTGTGTTTGTGTGTGGTGTGTGTGTGTGTTGTGGTGTGTGTGTGTGTGGTGTTGTGTGTGTGTGTTTGTATGTGTGTGTGTGTGTGTGTGTTTGTGTGTTGTGTGTTTGTGTGTGTGTTGTGTGTGTTTGTGTGGTGTGTGTGTTTGTGTGTGTGTGTGTTTGTGTGTGTGGTGTGTGTGGTGTGTGTTTGTGTGTGTGTGTGTTTGTGTGTGTGTGTTGTGTGTTGTGTGTTTGTTGTGTGTGTGTGTGTTTGTGTGTGTGTGTGTTTGCGTGTGTGTGTGTGTGTGTTTGGTGTGTGTGTGTTTGTGTGTGTGTGTGTTTGTGTGTGTGTGTGTGTTTGTGGTGTGTGTGTGTTTGTTGTGTGTGTTTGTGTTGTGTGTGTGTTTGTGTGTGTGTGTGTGGTGTGTGTTTGTGTGTGGTGTGTGTGTGTGTGTGTTGGTGTGTGTGTGTATTTGTATGTGTGTGTGTGTGTGTGTGTGTGTGTTTGTGTTCATTAATGGGTGTGTTTGTTTATGTTATTGCAACCAATTCAGCGGTGATAATGTCTTCTCACCGTTCCAGCACATGAGTCGGTATACAATAGAAAGTGAAATGTATACAAATATTAAAACCTATATAATTCAAAACCATACTGCATTTTTTTCACCTCAGGCTAAACGGTTTGGACGCAATATCTTTTTGAAGGTTTCCCCTAGGTAAAAAGAAAATGCAAAAACATTTCACCTTGCAAGCACTAAAACGATATCATCCAATAATACTGCAGAGAACAAAGCGAATACGACCATTCAGATTAAACCCAGCAGCAACAATAACAACAATACTAACAACAACAATTTTTCTTTCTACACTTACAGTAATAATAATAATATTCATAATCATATTAACGATAATAATGATGTTTAATAATAATAATAATAATAATAATAATAATAATAATAATAATAATAATAATAATAATAATAATAATAATAATAATAATAATAATAATAATAATAATAATAATAATAATAATAATAATAATAATAATAATAAATACTCATTCTGATCTTAACTGATTGGAAGCGTTATCATGTACATGTTTTGTCTTTGTATAAAAGATGGGCTACAGCAAATATTCTGCTCAATACCACAGATTTGCTTGTTAGTTGTTTGACCTTAACCAGTTGAGCCTGTCCCTTAGTGGCTGACGATATGTGCATCTCTGATCACGAGCAGAAGTAGTGGGGGAGCATCATAGCCATGTGTTGAGAGGGATTCTTTGGGGTTTGAATAATTCACCTCTGGAAACATGGGTGGTTCTTTCAACATCCTTAAACAATCCTTATTCAGGGACCTTTTGAGCGGGATGGCTACTCAACCTGAAGAAAATTCTAACTGGGCCCCACCTGCAAGGTCATGTGCTGTTTATCTTGATATGAGATCACCATGTCACGCACATATGGTTGTGATGCATGTGCCTGGTGTACCTTTATCAGAAGGGTAGTCATGATGGGTATATTGGGCTTCGTATATTTTACCCCAGTGTCACTTTGATGGCATGAACCACTCTCTCACTCAATAATAATAATAATAATAATAATAATATTCAGACAAATACATAACAAAAACACAAAGCAACGCTATCTTCCAGAATGGCCCTGCCTCTCCAGGTGCCAAACTGCAGGTTCACCGACTTGTCCGGATTAATCCTTTCTCTTATCACCGTTTCGTACTCCCTTAGAGTAATGCTAATCTCCTCGATTTCCGAAACGCTGAACACTGAAAAGGTGATGTCGTCCACATAAGCTGACACGAATGTTCCGCATCTAATTTCATATTTGTCCCCCCTCTAAACAACCAGCTTCCATAGAGACAGCACGGACAGAAGGAGCGAGAGTGGGCATCCTTGACAGGCTGAATGTGCCACACTTAACGATTCCGATAGGTGGCTATTTACTTTAAACACCGAGCTGATGTCGCTATTCATTGCGGCTATTCAGCTTCTGAGAACTGGACCGAAACACGCCATCTCTATGATGTGACGCGTGAGGTAGGGTTGTGCGTCACTGATCAGTCTATCAACAACAAGCACTAACCTCTTGGCTAACACCTTGACCAAAATCTAGTGATGTGCGTTCAGCAGAGTTATCAGCCTAAAATTATTTATCTGGTGTCCCATGTTGGGCTCCTTTTTCAGCAGCTCTCTCATGCCACGGCTTGGAGCATTAAGATTCTCCCGTTTTGCTGCCAGTTGCGGTAGACACCAGTCAAGAGATCACCAAAAAACTACGACGATAAAGATCTAAGTGTGAATCATCCAGCTCGAGAGATTTTTCCCTTGAGCAGCTCATCATCGCGTCCCGTATGTCTTTGGCTGTTATTGGCATTTCACAGAACCCCACATCCCTGGTCAACAGGCGCGGCATGCCATCGAGATAGGAGATGAATACTGATTCCATCAGCGGCTCAACATGTGCTCCGTACAGTTCGGTAAAGTGTCACCGAAATTCTGCATACATCTATTTGGATTCGAGTAGCATGCGTCCGTCCCGGCCTGTCAAATTCCAACATGCACTTTAGCTCTAAAAACGCAACCTTCGTCCTTGGTGATGAAGAATTGATCAAGAGCCAATTTCGTCGCCAACATATCGGTCTCTATGCCTCTTCTTAATGTCTCTTTTAGCTTTTTAACTAAATCTCCCTCTATTCCACATTTCTTCTAACGTAATTTTGTTACCAAGTCCTACCATCTCTATTCTGATGGTTCTTATCAGGTCTATCCACCATGTGTTGTTGACGATTGCACTCAACAACTTCCAATGGAAAATTTGCTAACCCCATCTACGAAAGCTTCACGTGCCAGAAGAGACGCGTTCAGCTTCCTGTATTCGGATCCTTGCCAATGGATTCTATCTAGGTCGACCGCGTAGATCACAAATTTGTGATCTGTATAGTCGACGACTCTGAATTGTGCAAACTTCGGTTACTTATATCTGTTGCCCATGTTCACAATAACGCATTTGCGATATCCAGTCAGTTCTTGTTACACCCTCACCTCTTTTACACCCCCACCCCTATTGGTTAGTCTCACACCCTTTAGGTATGCATCAAAGATGGTGATCCGATTACCCTTTAGATCCAGAGAGCGAGATGTCCCAAGGAAAACATCCAAACCTTTGAAGAGGCTGCCCCATGCCAATGAGCGTATACTCAACGTCTAGTCTAAAATTACCACGTTTGCTATTGCTCACATCCAGGATTACCAGCTTATCGTCCGTATCCAAGATGGTAAGTTGGTAGTATTTCGGAATCCAAACCTTTCCTAAACTGAACTGCGACCCCACTTTCCATTTAAGGTAGAAACACATGTGTAGATCTATATGCACGCATATCGGAAACTCTGATCTCGCTGACAGCTGTCACATCCAGACCTAGTGACCTAAGGTCATTTAATAGGTGACCTTGCTTCCAGGATTACTCCAGGGACACCTACATTTATACAACCTACTCTAGTACTCGCCTTGTTGGCCGGAAAGAGTTGCGAGAAAAGAGAATAGTGGGGTTACTAACCTTCTCACTACTATTATTGGACGAGTGGTTCGACCTCTGTATTTGGTTGCAGTTCCTTTGGGAACACCTTTAAAAGTCTGCTGTTAGCTATTACATTAGGTGTTTTCACGTCGTGGCGGATACATCCCAAATGTTTTTTCTACGTCCCGAGTGTCATGCGCACTAACACTAAAGTTTGTGACACTTTATTGTTAGTACGGAAAATTAACTCAGCTCTCTCATTATCTTTACTTTGTGCTATGAGGGTTATGAGTGTTCGTTGACTCGCCCTACTAGCATGAAAGTTGGTGTCTGTGTTGTTGACTAATGTTGACTTAGCTTTCTTTTTGATGTCTGTTGGAATAGTAGCAGTGTTGGTTGTGCTGGTGATGTTAGTGGTAGTTTTGTTGACGGTCGTGAAGGTTGTGGGGTTGATGTTGTGGTCGATGTGTCTATATTTGTTTTGGGAGTGTTCTGTGGTGTATACGTTGGTGTGACACAAGGAATTTTGTTTGTTTTGTTTTTTTCTTTCGGTTTTTGGGTTCCTCCTCATCTTCATTTCGAGATGTGTAGGAACCAATGTCTGTGGAGTCTCGATTATGTTTGTGCCTGTGCGAGTGTCTGTTTAACAGGAGAGGAGAGGAGAGGAGAAGACGAGCTAGTTCGACACAAGACCAGCAAGTTCTGGGTGGGGTAAGTCGATTACGTCGACCCCAATACTCAACTGGTACTTATTTTATCAACCCCGAAAAGATGAAAGCAACGGCGGAATTTACACGTAGAATGTATGGACAGATGAAATAGCGCTGAGCATTTTGTGCAGCATGCTAATAATTCTGTCAGTTCGCTTTCTTAATAATGCTTTCTAGTATCGGCATAAGGCCTAGAATTATGGATTAAGAAGCTTCTCGACCCCAGTGCTCAACGGGTACTTATTTGATCGACCCCGAGAAGATGAAATGTAAAGTCGATCTCGGTGAAGTTTGAACTCAGAACGCAGAGATGGGCAAAATGCCGCTAAGCATGTTAATCTAAATTCGGCGGAATAAAAAGAAGATTGCTCAAGTTATTTTTGGAAAGTCCTCAAATTTCTTGCGAATCATTTAATGAAAATCAACACAAAAATATAAGCGAAAAGTTATTGTTAAATAAAGCATAATTTCGTCAACGCGTGATATCTCATTCAGACGCGCGAAAACAAAATCAAAGCAAGGAACTATAAGGAGACAGCACAGTAACCACGTAAATTGATTCATTATGTACACGCGTTAATGTTTATATAACCATGTATACATTTTCATTTATTAAACGATTACGTATACAATCTAATGTTTATACAACGACGTGTACAATGTTTATATAACGCATACACACACACACACACTAAAAAAAATACTTGACACAGGCGAAACAAAAGAAAAACAGTAAGAGCTTATGCAACGAACATAAAAGGAGCGAATTATTTATAAATATGTCTTTAAAAAACACAACTAAGCAGTTACGCCCGGAGATAAATCTATCTACAAAAAGAAATTAAAGAAGCAAACAAACAAAGAAACAAAGAACGAAATAAAAAAAAAAGAAAAAGGAAAGAAAGAAAGGAAAACCTTCTGTCTGTGAGCTTCATGCATTCAGGAAACGAAAAACGTTTTCATAGACGGAACTCATAGACGGTATCCTCTCAAAGGACGACCTCATTGACTAGATTCCTAATGTCAACCTCCAAACGAAAAGGAAAACTGAAAGAGGACTCAGCATAAATGACGATAGCATTGAAGTATTATTTGCATTCTACACAGTAACACTCTACCCATAAAATACATCATAAATGAACCATGGAAAAAATGGGAAAAAATTACCAAAGATGTAAGGAAAAATATAACAGCAAACAAGGTGCGAAGGTTTATGTTATGTGGATCTGAAGTTTTTAACGTCGAGATAGACACAGATATGCAGAATGCACCTTGAAAATAAATAGAAGAGAACATTCAACCACACAAAACAATGAGTGACAAAAGAGCGAAAATGGCACAGAACCTATGTTCCCCAAAACATATAAGACTAAACAACATACGCACACACACACACACAACACACAAACGAACCACAAAAATGTAAATAAAATAAATGTGAGCCCAAACAAATGAGAACCCTACACAGATGTCTACACGATGAGTGATCTGCATTTACAGTGCAGCGCACCAAAAATACACCCAGAGAAAAAGAAATCTAGAAACTCAAAAAGCTAGAGAAACACACAGCTAAATACAGAGATACGACAATATAAGACCAGACCCACACCCTACAACAAACAGAATAACAACACAAGCCACCATGCAGATCTACTAGAAGAGATACAGAGGATGGGCTGATTGAAGCAATAAGAAAAAAGAAAAGAGAGACCACAAAATCAATACACAAGAATCAGCGTAAATACGTTCCAAGTTTACAAGAGACAAAACAACGGTATGAAAAAATTACTAAATATAACAGACTAGCAGCATAGCCCGGCGTTTCCCGGGTATGTAAGAGCCCCTAGTAGGCAACGACTAATCCCAATCTAGTCCTTTCCCTCTAGGGAACGAAGGCGCATGTGTAGGTTGCAATGTCTTCTCTTCACTCGAATACTTCTGTGTATACGATGTTCTTAGCTGTCCCTTTGGGCGATAAAAAGGTCGAGTTGTGTCCCCTAGACAGAAAATGTGTTGCATATAAAAAGCTTAGATTCTCGACCCCATGTCGAATTTATCGATTGTTTTCAGAACTGGGGGAACTTTTCAAAATTTTCACTGCGTTAGTTTTGAATTATGACATTGGGCTATGTGTGTGTCAAGTTCCATCAGAATCGGTTGAAAGCCGTGATCAGGGTGAGGGTACAACCTGACAGCCACACAGACACACAGACAGACAAACTGCCGTTTATATAGAGAGAGATTCCAGAGAACATTTAAGCTCATTGAAGTAGACTGTCTGAATTTCGACAGACTGGATGACTTGACATGCTCTGCAGTCCAAGTATTATCAAGAGAAATTGGACCTGATACTGTTAGAGAACATCTTCCCTACTCCTGCAAAACCCCAAACCCATAAATGGGAAGAATATAGTATACAAACCTGAAAGTCCTCTCCTTAGTCTAGGAAGTAGAAAAAAAAGGACCCAACAAGAAAATAGGGGGAAAAGTATATAAAATAATGATAAATCTCAGAGCGAGTTATACACAGTAGCAGCAACATATCGTGACGTATATTTGCCATTTGAATATGGCTAACCCCTAAGGGTGGATGCTACTGTAGTTTGTAGCCCCAGGAGGACACCTCCTCCAGCTGGCTATAGACACACTTTCTGTGCCTATCAGCATTTGCAAAGGGAAGCCATCCTTCCCGTCTTCAACTTATGATAGGGCACAGAAAGTGTGTCTATAGCCAGCTGGAGGAGGTGTCCTCCTGGGGCTACAAACTACAGTAGCATCAAACTACAGTGCGCGGCTGTGTGAGAGAGAGAGAGGAGAGAGAGAGAGAGAGAGAGGGAGAGAGAGAGAAAGAGAGAGTGTATTATGTATGCAATCTGTACATATATATATATATATATATATATATATATATAAACTAATAATTCCACTATGTCTGAGAAATATCAAATGACTTCCTTAGCTTTAAAATGGTGGTTATATTTACGTTTTTTCTTCATAGCATATAAACATATACAGATCTCAAAATCTGACCTTTAATTTCCTGACATAGGTTTGGCACCAAATATGTTGCCTTTTAAAAGATTATACATTTAGACTAAAATCTGCAACGTAAATGACAAAAGAAGAGTTTCTTGAGGACAAATTATTCTTTAACACCGAAGGTTGGAAGTATTAAGGTCAATCATTTTATCAAAACAGTAACGATATTCAACATTTCACAACTTTTGTCTTTTTCTTCTCCGGATATTATATAGACATATTAGGAAACGCATAGCATAAACAAGACAGCATTTACAACGTTCATATAATAATAATAATAATAATAATAATAATAATAATAATAATATAATAATAATAATAATAATAAAATTCCCTGGTGCAGTACCAGACAGTGGCTCTCATGGCTTCTGATCGTAACTGATTGGAAGTGTTATCATGTATATTGATTTGTCTTGGCATAAATGATGGGCTACAGCAAATATTCTGCTCACTATCACAGATTTGCTTGCCAGTTGTTTGACCTTAACCAGTTGAGCATGTCCCTTAGTGGCTGAGGATATGTGCATCTCTGATCACGAGCAAATGTAGTAGGGGAGAATCATAGCCATGTGTTAAGAAGGATTCTTTGGGGTTTGGATAATTCACCTCTAGAAACATGGGTGGTTCGTTCAAGATCCTTAAACAATCCTTATTGAGGGACCTTTTGAGCGGGATGGGCTACTCGACTAGAAGAAAATTCTAACCGGGCCCCACCTACAAGATCATGCACTGTTTATATTGATATGAGATCACCATGTCGCACACATATGGTTGCAATGCATGTGCCTGGTGTACCCTTATCAGACGGGTAGTCATGATGGGTATACGGAGCTTCGTATATTTTACCCCAGTGTTACTTTAATGGCATGTACTGCTCTCTCACTCAATAATAATAACAATAACAACAATAATAATAATAATAATAATAATAATAATAATAATAATAATAATAATAATAATAATAATGCTTTGATGCAGTACTAGGCATTTCTTCTCGTGGCTTCTGATCTTAACTGATTGGAAGCGTTATGTACACGTTTTGTTATGGTATAAAAGATGGGTTTCAACAAATATTCTGCTAAATACAACAGATTTGCTTGTCAGTTGTTTGACCGTAACCAGTTGAGCATGTCCCTTAGTGGCTGGTGATATGTGCATCTCTGGTCACGAGCAGAAGTGGTGTTAGAACATCAAAGCCATGTGTTCAGAGGGATTCTTTGGGATTTGGATAATTCACCTCTGGAAACATGGTTGGTTCGTTCAACATCATTAAACAACCCTTATTCAAAGATCATTTGAGCGGGATGGACTACTTGACCTGATGAACATACTAAGTGGGCTCCACCTGCAAGGCCATGCGCTGTTTATCGTGATATGAAGTCACCATTTCATGCACATTTGGTAGTGATGCATGTGCCTAGTGTACCCTTATCAAACGTGTAGTCATGACGGTTATACCGGGCTTCGTATATTTTACTCCAGTGTCACTTTGATAGCACGCGCTGCTCCCTCACTCGATGATAAATAACTTGCTTCTGTGCAAAAAAATACTTTTGTATCTTACTAAGTGACACTTTCTTACTATCTTAGTAGGTTTTTACTCCCCTTATTTCAGAATTTGCAATATAAATTATCGTGATCTGGAGTTCCCATGGAAGGAGAGACACCCACTGTTTGCCTCTAACACCACATTTAGATCTGGTAGCCATCAGCAAGACAAGAACTTCCGAGATACTCTTGATCACACGCCTTCTTCCCCATTCAAGATATTTACACCGCTTTCTGACTATTCAATTCGAATAACGTCCAAGTGCTGTTTCAAAAGCTATATATCTTATTCGATTCAGGACATTATTCCGTGATCCGAAGAAGTACTGTAAGAATAGCAACAGTGATGTCTTTAGACAGGTGGTTGTGTACTGGCTGACAGAAGCTGAACGATTCTATTGAAATGAACGTCAAATGAAATCTGGTTGATGCCGTGAGGCATACAAGAGTAAATATGCTTACTTAAATTACAGGAAATAATTTGTTTATCTAATTTTTCTCAGCAAATTTGTACAGCGTAGAAATATTCCATCAACATTGTTCAAACAATAACTTTACCAAGTTCATATATCTTCCAAGGCTAAGTCCCTGATTCATATGACCCCTTCAAACAATATCGCAACGCAATATGTTTTCTTCAGCTGGTTCAAATATATAGCCTGAACATTTTTTTCTTATTTTCACCACAAACAGAAAAATTTTTATTCGTGAAGCGTGGTGGAAATTTTGTTGTGAAAAACAAAAATTCTCACAATTGGAAAATACTATGAAATTATGGATACACAATCAACGAAGAATTGGGGTATACGGTCTCAACAAAGTGAATAACATACAAAGGTGTTAGTAAAAAGGGGGGAAATATTCCAGGAAGGTTGGTTGATTAACTTTCGTATTTTTGCTATCATTTCACGGAAAGATACAACTTATGCATGAGAATATAAACCAGGGCTGCAATGAAGTTGTCTACAGAGAATGTAAGAAATTTTGATATTTAAGAAATGTGTGATTAATACGAATATTTAAAAAAAAAACCAAGTCTAGAACAAATAAGCGATACTGATCCGGTGATTTTTAACAAAACTTGAAAAGACTACGAAAAAAAAAACTTGTCATAAAGATATAGTATACTGATGTTCTAAACAGACGGCATAAACATTCTGTCTTTACTATTCTCTAAACGAAAACAATACTCTAAGAAATTATCCCAACCGATGTTCTTATTCGATGCAGTTCAAAAGGGCAACTGGAGAAATTGTGGGCGCAGCTTTCATGTGATCTCTTGAAGAAACTCGCATTACTAGTGTGGCGTGAATTCCAGACATACATGACAGAAGCAACAAAGAAAATAAATATCAAAGTAATTAAAAACTAAACTAACAGCTATCCTCGTGGGTTTAGTATATCACTGTCCGTTTCTGTCAACAAGTGATACAAATGTTTTATGTGAGATGAAACCAAGAATTCAGGAAGAGAACCTACTACTGTGGCACAAATATGTCAGCGTGTGAAGTCTTGATCAGATACTGTCAGAGAAGAACTTATTGTCAACTCAAACAATATGGAATCAGTAATATAATAGATGTGGAGGCGCAATGGCGCAATGGCCCAGTGGTTAGGGCAGCGGACTCGCGGTCGGAGGATCGCGGTTTCGATTCCCAGACCGGGCGTTGTGTGTGTTTATTGAGCGAAAACACCTAAAAGGTCCACGAGGCTCCGCAGGGGGGGGGCGACACCTTTTGTACTCTTTCGCCACAACTTTCTCTCACTCTCTCTCTCTTCATGTTTCTTGAGTAACGCTGCGATGGAGTGGCGTCCCGTTCAGCTGGGGGGAACACATACGCCACAGAAACCGGGAAACCGGGCCCATGAGCCTGTCTTGGCTTGAAAAGGGCTTAAGAAGAAGAAGAAGAAAAAGAAGAAGAAGAAGAAGAAGAAGAAGAAGAAGAATATAATAGATGGAGCCAAATGTGAACTTGATTACATTGACAGGGATGACCCAGACAAAGCTAGTAACTGTGATGGTAGTGTTGATGACAGCAGTAATAAATGTTGTTAATAGATATTTTCAATAGGCAATAAAATAGACATGGATTCTTCCGTTTCTTTGGCAATCTTGAGAAATATATTTCTCATTAAAGCTTTGTATAAAAAATGGTGACTGCTTCTGTCATACATACACACACATTCAGCCTAGAAAACACTGGGTGTACCGTCGATCTCTGTTATATATATTGAAGGTCAGTGGAATCCACAATCAGTCGGCTTGACAACACCTTTGAAACACCAGCATGGGATACTGGGATGTAAGCAAGGCCCGTGGTCAGTTCCTAGAGAGTATATCCGGTTGCAATGTCTTAAAAAATAACCCCCAACTATTCTTTGTTAAATCAAATATTTTCACAAAATAAATTATTGGCAATGTTGTTAAGTCGTTAAAACTTTTGTGTTCCAAAATATATCTCGCCAATTATTTGAAGTGTCTTACAATTTCTAATGTCATATTTGCCGGTAAATACCGTAATTTCTATATATTCTGCTTTTTTCAGTTGCTCATAGTATTAAAACACCTTCCCTTTCTCTATTTCCCCATATATGTATGTGTATGTACATACATACATACATACGTACATACGTAGATATGTAAGTACATATATACATACGTACGTATGTTTGTATGTACGACTATCATATTTCATGCTTCCTAGACAAATCCAATTATAATTATTGTTTCTGTTCTCCACGTCACTCAGAAATGTTAACTTGGAGCTGATAAATAAAAGAATAGCGTCTCGGGTATGAGAAACTGATGGTCGTTTAATCACATTTTAGATTGTGGATTCTTTGAGTTACACTACAATACAAAAGTACAATAACACCAGTGTTTCTAAGGTTACGTGCTGTATTTTTAAAGATATATAACTCATTCATGGTTAACTTCAACTATATTTATCTTGAGGATAAACAGAGTCCATTGTACCGATTCTATTCACATCTCAATTATTAAGAATAACATTTGCAAACACTAGCAGACGAGGGCACACTCATGCAGACATGTACTTATGGCACATAATATTAAATTAAATGCGCCCTTTTAAAGCCTAGCCAGGCTCATGTGGCCGGTTTCCCGGTTTCAATGGCGTATGTGGGACGCCAGTCTATCGCAGCGTTACTCATTTTTTTCTTAAGCGTTACTCATTTTTGCCAGTTGAATGGGCTGGAGCAGCGTGAAATGAAGTGTTTTGCTCAAGAACACAACGCGTCGCCCGGTTCAGGAATCGAAACAACAATCTTACGATCATGATGCTGACACCCTAACCACTAAGCCACGCGCCTCCACACTTATGGCACATACATGTACACATATACACACGTGTTAGAACATTTAGTATGACTCCTTGTCGTAGAAACAGTTATGAACGCCAAAAATCACAAATGCAATTTCCGTGTACACACTAACACACATTTGGAAAGGTTCCAGAAGTTTAATATTTAATTCAAGAAAGGCGTCGAACTGGCAAAATCGTAAGCACTCCGGGTGGAATGCTTAAGGATATTTTGTCTGCCTTTACGTTCAAAGTTCAAATTCCGCCGAGGTCAACTTTACCTTTCGCCTTTTGGGTTCGATAAAATAAGTACCATTTGAACATGGCCTTGTGTCAAAATTTGAAACCAATATTTAATTCAAGAATATGTGGCGTAGGTTAAGTGACAGACATTTTAATTTGCTAGATTAGATGCTTTGATACTCATATCTGTTTAAGACTCTTAGCGTTTTGAATTTAAATATCAAGAGTTAAATCCCTAACCCCTCATAATATACAGAAAGCCCCAAATTCTCTCACATGCCAGGCATTGCTTTAAATGAAGCCTTGGGTAATAAAAAGGGGAATAAAAAGGAAATTATTGCTAGTAAAGTATCTCTTAACATACTCGTATTTAATTGGGTGAACATTAAAAACTAATGAGAAATAATTATGCGCAGAAGGTATTACAATATTTGTCAATAACTAATATATTTTTAATTATTTTCTTAAGAACGAAGGGCAACTCTATAACAGTTTCAGACTTATTTAGACCTCTTCAGTACAGCACAGACCACATCGTAATAACAGAAGCTGTCTTAAGAAAATACATAAAAATGTTCACTGGTTAGTTCAGAAAATTGAGCATATTTAAGAGCAGTTGGTCAATTACTTTATCTGTAACCTACTAACGATAGGAATTCACAGTAACCAGTTAGGTACCCGGATATTTACCTTTTGACCGACAGATTTAAAAAATAAGTTTTTGTAACTAAACACTTTCAAACTTCGGACACTGGTAGAATGTGTCATATAAAACATCTTTTACTCTTAACGTTTTTGAGAAAAGCTTATATTTAGGAAGTTATTTCACGTTAAAGTTGTCCTATTTCGGTAATTTCAACGAATCAATGACGTGTATTCAGCTGAATAAAATTACTGCCGTTGTTTGTCAACGACAACTATCAGCGGTGTATTTTTCGTTTGTCACTGTTATTTATGACATCGTTCGTGCATTTTAACGATAAGTGGTTTTAGCGATAAGGTTTTAGGGTTAGGGTTAGGGTTAAGGTTTTAGGGTAAGGATTAGGGTTAAGGTTTTAGGGTTAGGGTTAGGGTTGTAGGGTTAGGGTTGTCATAAATAACAGTGGCAAACAAAATATACACCGCCGGAGGTTGTTGTTGACAAACAACAGCAGTAATATTATTCAGCTGAATACACATCATTGATTGGTTGAAATTACCGAAATAGGACAACTTTAACGCGCAATGACTTCCTTAATATAAGCTTTTCTTAAAAATGCTTAGAGTAAAAGATGTTTTATGTGATACATTCTACCAGTGTCCGAAGTTTGAAAGTGTTTACTTACAAAAAATTGTTTTTTTAATCTGTCGGCCAAAAGGTAAAGATCCAGGTACTCTGCCACTGAACAGAAACATGCTGACACCATGCTAGCTAACTAGTCAAGATTACGTAAATTGAACAACAAATATACCTCTTTGTAAACGATCGATATATTAGAAACAGCAGCCAAATCTACCTCAAATACATCCTAATATCTTATAACATAAAGGATACGCTGGATAATGTCGTCTTTATGCACTGTTTAAAAAAACATACATGATCATACGTGCATGTTACCCGACGCTCCAACAAATCTGCCTGCTTACCATGACTATTAAGCAACTATAAATAACTAACAAACGTTTAGTATTTCATTCGTCTATTCTCAGAAAATAGAAGTTTGAACACTGGATGTTCGCTTCGCATCCATGTATTTCTGTCGAATATTTTTCAAAACAAAAATCGTTTTTTTGCTCCCTATGTAATTTCCTCGGTTTTAACAGTTACAATTATACAAAATATTGATCTTCTGTACAAAGAGTAAATATTTGCAAAATAAAATGTGGATTCTGTAAGTTATGAAGGGGTTTTTATTTGTCTCTTCCATTATGTCCCACTTCACAACATCCAAGTAACAATTTCAAATTTTACCCAACGTGATGCATATAAATAATAGATTCTTTTCGTCACTTGAAGTTATATATTTCTACAAATCTAAACGTAACTTCTTATTGTGCCGAGTAGATTTAGTTGTTCGAATTGAACTTCTCAAATCAGGCGGATAGTCGTATTTATTATACACAGCAACTTAGCAACAGTAACACAATAGATTAAACTATCCTAAATGTACTGTGTTTGGGAATAAGGTAGGACGGTCGCTTCTTATCCTAGAATTTGTTCGATGGAGCCACAAAACCAACAGAGGAACACAACAACGTGACAATATCTGGTATTTATTTTATCGGCCCTGTGTAAATGAAAAAGCAATACTGGTCCCGGCGAGATTTAAACTCTCAACGTAAAAATAAATAATTCTGTAAGACATTTAGTTTCATATTTTAGTATGATTGTTCTGTTATTTCACAGCACTTCTGGCCAATTGAAATGATAACTAGATGATTAGAGTGTATTGTGGACGGTGTTGTTGATAGAGTAGATATTATGAAAGTCTGTCTACTTGAAATATTTAAACTCGTTAGTCGTTGTCAGAGACAACTGTAAAATCTTATTTTGGTTAAAATCAACATAATTGATTTTTGTTACAATCAATCTTTTGATAACAAACATTTTTGATATGAATACTTATCCAACAAACACAGTCCTTGACATCTTTGAGAGAAGTAGAAGCAAATAATTTTCTTTTACTCCAACGATATTATTGTCTAGAAGTTGTCAGTTTAGATCAAATAAGAGAATTTTAATGAATATAAAACACGTCAACTTCTCATAGCACCACCTGCTTGCTCAAAGTTACTAATTATATTTATTTTATTGTGTCGCTGGAAGACCCACTAACAAAACATTTTGGCATGTAACTTGTCTTAAAGCTAGTCTCTTCATCTTTTCATTCATCACAACATAAGTGACGTCATGTAACTTCAACACTTTATTGATCACAAGTATTAATTTACTATTATTTCAGCCAATATTCAAACCACTGTATAGCTTAACTAATAAGGAAACCCTCTCTGAAATTACTTTTTATTGTCTTTGGAAAAACAACTGTCATAGGTAATCTAGTCTCTACTTCTTCCTTCTTTCGAAGACAAGGCCCCATCGAACCATATTTTGTTTTGTTTGTAGTTAGATCAGTGTTTCCATGCCAGACTGAGTTACAGGAATGTCACCTAAGAATTGTTTTACAGGTGGATACCCTTCCAGTCGCTAACCCTTATTTGTTTCTCGTGTCATGGATCTCTCGTTTCGGACCTCTTCTACTAAGTTCAAGTATAACAGATACATCATAGATATTTGGGACAAAAAAAAATGTCAGTTATAGAAGCAGGCTGTTCTACAAATGTAAACATTTCTCATAAAATCAGCGTGAAGGAGAATAACTATGGACAACTGCTTCGAAATCTACAACTCCTGTATACTCATTGTCAATTCATACACATTCATGCAAATAATCTTTAGTGCTCTATCGAATTCCAATCTGCAAAAGCGAGTATTTTCAAGCAACGAAAGAGATTGGCGGCCACGAAGTTTACAGATACGATGCGTTTGTGATACAGCATAAGCAGGCAAAGTTTTCTTTAAGTCCGATATGTAACGATCATCGTCTCTGTTAGCCAAACGGCATGGAAGGAGCTTTTATTTCTTTGTTAGAAACCAGTAACCTCATTATATAACTAATACTCTACTCTTTTACTTATTTCAGTCATTTGACTGTAGCTATGCTGGAGCACCGCCTTTAGTCGAGCAAATAGACCCCAGGCTTTATTCTTTGTAAGCTTAGTACTTATTCTATCGGTCTTTTTGCCGAACCGCAAAGTTACGGGGACGTAAACACACCAGCATCGGTTGTCAAGCGATGTTGGGAGAAAAAACGCAAACACATAAACACACACACACACATATACGACGGGCTTCTTTCAGTTTCCGTCTAGGATTTGGTCGGCCCGAGGCTATAGTAGAAGACACTTGCCCATAGTGCCACGCAGTGGGACTGAACCTGGAACCATGTGGCTGGTAAGTAAGCTACTTACCACACAGCCACTCCTAATAATAAAAAAAAAACATACATATACGCATAAATACATACATACATGTATGCACAAACATATATTTATACACACATAGTCACATGTAGACATACAACATATAAATATAATATGTTGGTACGTTTTGGAAAACTTAAACCTGGTGAAACCTATCGTTCTCTATGTTTCATTCAACACAACCAGTTCCAGAGATGAAAATAAGTAAGAATCTATTCGTTCTGAACGGGTGCCTATATACTGAATATATAAAAGTGAAGTTGTGTGTCTGTCTCCTACGATTTAGATTCCTAACTACTCCCACATTTTGCAGTGCAGTGTAACCAAAAGTGGGTATCTTATAGTCGTGATTCATATCAAGCCCTTCTGGGTATTAGCGCGCGTCTACGATGAGTCTACGATTAAAAAAAAATTTACCATCATTTTTTTCCATTTTGATGCATTTTTTTCGCTATTATATAAGGGAAGTAACTCTCTAAAAATGTCTACGATGAGTCAACGATTAAAAAAAAATTTACCATCATTTTTTTTTCCATTTTTAATGCATTTTTTGCTATTTTTTGGCTATAACTCTCTAAAAATGCTTATATAGTTATTTCCCTTACAAACCAGAGCAACGCCGGGCGATACCGCTAGTATTGAATACAATATTCCGAATTTTTGTCTACAATCGAGCACGAAAATAGTACATAGGTTTCAATAGATGATTGGCATTTGCAAACTCGATTCGTTCCTTTGCAACACTTTACCACAATATGATTCTGTCAATCCTCTGATTTTAATGACAATTTCTGTTAGCACAAAGCCAGTGATTGTCTTTATTTTATTTTAAGGAGAGTTTAGTCTATACTTTCAACCCTAGGATTTCAGCCTTGAAGGATGAATAACAAAGTCTACATCAACAGGATTTTAACACGAATACAGGGTGCTGGAGCGAATAACAAAGGAATTTTTGGTATTCGTTTTGTCTTAATCTAATCCCTAAGTATTTGTACAAAGATCCTTTCTCCAACTAAATCTGATGTAAAATGACTGGAGAGTCACGGGTGGAATGTGTTCTGTCAGAGATTATTTCGAACAACAAAAACAACAGCAAATACTTATATAAAATTCTGCTATTTTATTTTCGATCGATTTTCAGTAGACTTCTTCAAAAAAATGTTATTTACTTTTTTAAAATGTAATTATATTTAATGTAATTTTATTAAATTTAATGTTTTAATGTAATCTAACATCTTTTTTTTATTATTTTTTCCATGAATTATTTGTTATACTTCAGATGAATGCCAGCTTATGATATAATTAGTTGTGTATTTACTTATTTACTTATTCAATATAATTATTTGCAATTTTCCATTACTATATTGGCTTTCCGGTATTTTCTTTGAAATATATTCTAAATATCATTTCGAAATATTTATCCTATATTATAAAATATGTTGTGTACAAATCTCTGTAAACACAAAATACCAGAACGAATCAATGAATAATCTTTTAAATGGTCGAGTGATCTCCCAGAAATAGCAGCCAACTCTCGCAATTTTCTATCAAAACAAGAAGGGATACATTGAATAATGTAATTGTAGGTGCAGTATATTTAAAAATACGATAGATCGGTGTTGGCTGGAATGCATTTGTTGTAGACCAGGTTGATCAGAAATAATGTAACGGATATGATATATATATGTGTGTGTGTGTGTGTGAGTGTGTGTGTGTGTGTGTGAATATATACATATATATGTATATATATACATATACACACATGCAGATATATATATATATATATATATATATATAATATATATATATATATATATATATATACATATTCACACATGCATATATATATTTATGTATGTATATATATATCTTTATGTATATACACATTATATATATATATCTTTATATATATATATATTATATATATATATATTGTTGTATTTAGGAATGGTCATTTTGCCAGTTTAGCCAATAAAAACACACGCACTATATATATGGTGTTACTTAGCTTCAGTGTTATTTATTTTTTACATTAATCTTAATATGTAGTGCGTGTGTTTTTATTGGCTAAACTGGCAAAATGACCATTCCTAAATACAACAATATCTGTTTCAACACACGACTTCACATAAAAAATCTTGCACAACAATATTTAAACGTATATATATATATATATATATATATATATATATATATATATATATATATCGTAACATATAATTATCAACCGAGTATGACGCCCTATACGGGACAGTGCTACTGACGTTTGTAGCTCCTTCCTGAAACTAAAAGAAAAGAGTAGCACTGTCCAGTAATAGGACGCCATACTTGGTTGGCAATTATGTTACGATTCCGTATTGCTACTCTTTACAACATGAAGGACCATGGAATTGTACCCTCCGAGACACAAGTCTGGGCAAGGTTGATTGTGGAAGGTCAGCAGTCGCCCATGTATTCCAACCAAAGGAAAGGCAAAGGCCGTTACAGCTTAGCACCAGTGACGTCACAAATCATTTTTACAGATGAGTGAAATGGAGCAACGTGAAATAAATTGTCTTGCTCAAGAACACAACACGCAGCCTGGTCGGGGAATCGAACTCGCAACATCACGATCGTGAGCTCGAC
>NC_043005.1:11416109-11421109 GCF_006345805.1 Octopus sinensis | reverse complement strand
ATTTTTGACCCCCACTACTGGGCTGATTTTATCCACCCGGACTATTGAAACGATAAAAGCAAGCATGGCGCGATTGGAATTCAGATTGTAAAATCCTGGAATATATACCGTAGGTCATGTTGTCCAGTGCTAAAATGATTCCGCAAATCCACTACATTTAATAACGGCTTGTAATATTGGCACAAGGCCAGCAATTTCAGACCGAGGTAGAAACAACCAACTCTAGTACTTGGCTTGTATCTTATTGTATATTATTTTTATTTCATTAACTCCTGAGGAATGAAAGGTAAATTTGACTTCGGTGGAAATTTATATCAAAATGTAAAAATCCGGGGAAATTACCGAAATTTATTTTCTCGACCCTTCAGCGATTCTTCCAATC
The DNA here is from genome assembly GCF_006345805.1 of Octopus sinensis. Classification (NCBI taxonomy): domain Eukaryota; kingdom Metazoa; phylum Mollusca; class Cephalopoda; order Octopoda; family Octopodidae; genus Octopus; species Octopus sinensis. The sequence continues at coordinate 11,420,727 of NC_043005.1, read as the reverse complement.
TATCGCATTATTATTTCTAATCAAAGCACAAGTTCAGTAATTTTGAGAGGCGGAGTATCAATTGATACTCTAGAATCCAGCACTTGACTGGTATTTTTTATTTTTTTATCTAACCTGAAAGGATGCAAAGCAAAGTATACCTTAGTAGGGTTACAGCTCAGTACGTAAAGAACCAGAAAAAACCTGACAAGGCATTTTACAGCCCTCTGTTAATTCAGCCAATACACCCAACCTGATGTTTCTACCAAATTTAACCGTAATGTAGATTTACTCTTTTACTCTTTTACTTGTTTCAGTCATTTGACTGCGGCCATGCTGGAGCATCGCCTTTAGTCGACCGCGGGACTTATTCTTTGTAAGCTCAGGACTTATTCTATCGGTCTCTTTTGCCGAACCGCTAAGTAACGGGGACACCAGCATCGGTTGTCAAGCAATGCTAGGGGGACAAACACAGACACACAAACACACACACGCATATATACATATATATACATATATACGACAGGTTTCTTTCAGTTCCCGTCTACCAAATCCACTCTCAAGGCTTTGGTCGGCCCGGGGCTATAGTAGAAGACACTTGCCCAAGGTGCCACGCAGTGGGACTGAACACGGAACCATGTGGTTGGTAAACAAGCTACTTACCACACAGCCGCTCTTGCGCCTATTTAGTCAATATTTTAAAATAAATTTTTATGCATTTGTGAACAATAGGCGCAGGAGTGGCGGTGGGGTAAGTAGCTTGATTACCAACCACCCGGTTCCGGATTCATTCCCATTGCGTGGCACCTTGGGCAAGTGTTTTCTACTATAGCCTCGGGCCGACCAAAGCCTTGTGAGTGGATTTGGTAGACGGAAACTGAAAGAAGCCTATCGTATATATGTATATATATGTATGTGTGTGTATATGTTTGTGTGTCTGCGTTTGCCCCTCTAGCATCGCTTGACAACCGCTGGTGGTGTTTTTACGTCCCCGTAACTTAGCGGTTCGGCAAAAGAGACCGATGGAATAAGAGTAAAAGGCGTTGCCCCAGAATTGGCTGCAGTCAAGTGACTGAAACAAGTAAAAGAGTAAAGAGTAATAATGCCGTTGCAACCGTGCACTCAAATAGAATTCTAGCAGCCGTTCACTTGTGCCTTGGAGCAGATTTTGAGAAACGCAGTTTAATGCTGCTGGTCCTGTTCATTAAGATCTTAATCGTTTTCATCACACTAATGTGCTCCAGTAATGCATGTTTAGTCGTGTCATCTGTGCATTCACTGAGTAGCGACATAATATTGATGTTTTCTGTATCAAAGATGAAAGATTCCAGTAAAAATGAATACCGAAAAAATAGAAAATCAATCAAAAACAAAAGAAGGCAAAACTATAGCTTAAAATATAAAGGTAGCTAAAATGGCGCTAAAATATTCTCAACCACATGACACGTGACTTGTGTGAAGCATCCATTTGAATTGCTTATCTAAAAGCTTTATTTAGAATCGGTCGTGTAGCTGTGTGTTTTTATTGATATATTCCACTTGTTCTTTAAAAAAACGTATAACTGTTATGTATTAGCTGCTATTTTCAGTATATGCTTCATTTTTGGCAAAATTTCCATCACTTAGATCGCATTCTGGAGGCGATGAAGAATGGTGTTTAAACCAACTAATAGTAAAATACAACTAAACAGTGGATTTGGTTACATGTTTTCTTTTTCAAAAGAAATATGAATCAAACATGTATGTAAATAATGTGCTTAGAAACAAATGTGTATGCAACTGTATAAATACGCGAATACCTTGTACAGACTGATGCGTAAGTATTTTTCTCTTTCTCTCATTCTCTAATAATGTGTATCGTGTGTTAGTATTTGTGTCTATGTGTGTGAATGAGTGTGTCTGTGTACGTGTGTGCGTGTGTTCGTATTTGTGTCTATGTGTGTGAATGAGTGTGTCTGTGTACGTGTGTGCGTGCGTCCGTGGCCACGCGTGCTTTTGTCTGTGGAGAGAACTGCAGACAGATTTTGAGAGCGAGAGACTAAGAAAGACTGAAAGTCAGACGTTTCTCATTAATATATGTTTGTGTGCGTATGTCACGTGTGTCGTGCTTGTGTGTACGTACGTGCGCTTTGTTTAGAATGTGTTAGTGGGAGGAAGGGACTATTGTGAGACACATGAAAAAACATGTTTTGAAACTGCTACACGTAGGTCTATATTCACAAAACAAACAAAATCGCTGAACAAATATGAAGATTAATGCCAAAAGCCATATAAGAGTACAACATAACCAAAACAAATAACAGACATACGTTTGTATGTGTGTATGCTGACACATATAAACAGTTAATAGAAGCTTAAATCATAACTTATGTTGTCCTTTAACACTGTTCCCTCCTCCTCTTGCAATGTCTTTTTCATACATAATTTTGGAATAAAAATAAACCTGTGTTTTGTTTCGTTCCGTTTTGTTTGGTTTTAGTTTTTACCCAATGGGAGCAAGCCATAGAGTGAAAGAGGGCTTGTCTAGTATTAACAGAGGTAATTGCCAAGGAATGCAGCACAAACGAATTCAAAGACACGGTATTAAAGATTGTAATGATGCTGACGATGTGAAAATGTGGAAATGTAAGTAAATGTGTGTTCTTGTTCTGGCTGTTGCTGTCTAACATCTAATCTATTCAAATAAAGCAGTCTTATAATTGAAGAAGTTGCAACCATCACCACCACGTTAGTTTAAGGGTGTGTGTTGTGTCATCATCATCATCATCATTTAACGTCCGTTGCCCATGCTGGCATGGGTTGGACGGTTTGACAGGATCTGGTAAGCTGAAGAGCTGCACCAGACTCCTGTCTGATTTGTCATGGTTTCTACGGGTGGATACTCTACCTAACGCCAACCACTCTGGGATTGTAATAAATGTTTTTGCTTGCCGCGGGTACGGGTGCCAGTTGTGTGACACCAGTATCTACCACAACTACCATTTCATTTGGTTTGATGGGTCTCCTTCTCAAGCACAGCAAATTGCTCAAGGTCTCGGTTATTTGTCATATATAAAAAAACTATTCTGCTTCCTTATTCATAGTTGTATGGTGCGGTTTGAGGAAGATTTAGTTAACATTTATAACGGGACTAGTGACTACATAAAGATTTTCTTGACAAAAATGGCTGTGTGCTCAGAATAGGCGTGGCTGTGTGGTAAGAAACTTGCTTCCTAAGGCGGCGAGCTGGCAGAAACGTTAGCACGCCGGGCTGTGTGGTAAGTAGCTTACTTACGAACCACAGGATTCCGGGTTCATTCCCACTACATGGCACCCTAGGCAAGTGTCTTCTACTATAGCCTCGGGCCGACTAAAGCCTTGTGAGTGTGTGTCTATGTATGTATTTGTGTGTGTATTTGTGTGTGTGCCTATGTTTGTCCCCTGCCATCGCTTGACACCACAAAGAATAAGTCCTGGGGTCGATTTCTTCGACTAACACCCTTTAAGGGGTACTCCAGCATGGCCGCAGTCAAATGACTAAAACAAATAAAAGAATAAAAGAATAAACATATATAAATTAGCGGTTCGGCAAAAGAGACGGGTAGAATAAGTACTAGGCTTAAAAAGAAATAAGTACTGTGGTCGCCTAGTTCGACTCTATACTCTCCAAAGCGGTGCTGCAGCATGGCCGCAGTCTAACGAGTGAAACAAATAAATGGCAAAAGATAAAAGATACGTGTATGTGCCTGTGTACGTGCATATGCATGATTACATTGAATCTGGTTCAGATGTCTCCTTTAAATCAAGATAAAGCAAATTCTACCTTATTGTATTTCCGTAAAGATTTCAAAGAAAATTTTCTGAGCCTTCTCTTGAATAAAACTGGTTTCAAATTTTGACACAAGCCCAGCAATTTCGGTGAAGTGGAGGCGTTAAGTCGATTACATCGGCCCCGAAACTCAACTGGTGTTTATTTTATTGACACCGAAAGGATGAATGGTGAAGTCGACTTCGGCGGAATTTGAACTCGGAACGTAAAGACGGACGACATGCCGCTAAGCATTTTTGCTCGACGTGCAAACGATTCTGCCAGTCTACCTTCCACTTGAATAATAATGATTCTAAATTTTGGCACCGGGCCAGCGACTTCCAGGTAGGGGAAAATCGATTACATCGATCTCAGTACTTAACTGATACTTATTTTGTTCTTTTCTGCTCTAGGCACAAGGCCAGAAATTTTGGGGGAGGAGGCCCGTCGATTAGAATGATCCTAGTACGCAACTGGTACTTAATTTAATATCTTAATATCGACCGTGAAAGGATGAAAGGCAAAGTGGACCTCGGCGGAATTTGAACTCAGAGCATAAAAACAGACGAAATACCGCTAAGCATTTCGCCCGGCGTGCTATCGATACTGCCAGCTCGCCGCCTTAACTATTCTTTTCTACTCAAGACACAGGGCCTGAAATTTTGGGGAAGGGATCAGTCGATTAAATCGAACCCCAGTACGCAACTGGTACTTAATTTATCGACCCCAAAAGAATGAAAGGCGAAGTCAACTTCGCCGGAATATGAACTCAGATTGTAAAAACGGACGAAATACCTATTCCTTTACTACCCAAAAGGTGCTAAACACAGAGGGAACAAACAAGGACAGACA
>NC_043005.1:11408609-11411109 GCF_006345805.1 Octopus sinensis | reverse complement strand
TTACATCTAAGAACAGCCAACGGTCTGAACTGACTAAATCAAGTATTGAATATTTAGAATGGTTTCAATGTTTTTTTTTTTTTAGTTCTTTCTTTTCTTCCTACATTTAGCAATCTAGGGCATCATTAATTTAAAAATTCACCTGTTCAATAAAACAGCTGATTTATTAGATTGATATCAATCTGAAAATATTGAAGGCTCCAAATTGCACTAGATAGCTTAGAAACTATAGAATAGTAAATTGGAAAAACGATACTTGGAAAATAATTTCTATTTTCTTTCTTCTGTCCTTATTCACCTACACATCTGAAATATATTTGATGAAACAAGATTTCATTGGCCATCTGTATGTAGAGTAAGTGGGAATTAAAAATAAACTGCAGTGCATTATTGAATGAGATATAGTGGTTAACTGCAAAGTACTAGTAACATAATCTCATTTCCGGTCTTTGACTCGGTTTTCACTGAAACCTGGGAAATATATAAGAAACATATTTCTCGTTTTATGTTATAATTGCTAAGATTATTTTGTGCGCAATTTAAATAAGGAAAGTAAAAAGTATTTGGCTAAAGTTGGGTAAGACATAATAAAGACATACGACATAAAATAGCACGCGAATGTTACCAGAATTTTGCTTATTCACTGAATGGCATGGAATTAATATTAAACAGAACAGGTATCATTCTGAGGCAGAAAAGGGCAACTGTGTTACACCGAAGGAATTCGAACACATTTTTAACGTTTGCTTGTCGACGTCGTTATTCATTGTACTGGATGGAAGCACTCCGTCGGTTACGACGACGAGGGTTCCGGTTGATCCGATCAACGGAACAGCTTGCTCGTGAAATTAACGTGTAAGTGGCTGACCACTCCACAGACACGTGCACCCTTAACGTAGTTCTCGGGGATATTCAGCGTGACACAGAGAGTGACAAGGCCGCCCTTTGAAATACAACAGGTACAACAGAAACAGGAAGTAAGAGTGAGAGAAAGTTGTGGTGAAAGAGTACAGCAGGGATCACCACCATCCCTGCCGGAGCCTCGTGGAGCTTTAGGTGTTTTCGCTCAATAAACACTCACAACGCCCGGTCTGGGAATCGAAACCGCGATCCTACGACCGCGAGCCCGCTGCCCTAACCACTGGGCCATTGCGCCTCCACGTTGATTGTACTACCAGTCAATCTGAAATAAGATAATATAATTTCTCCCTACCATTATAGTAACTTTGCTAAGGCGGTGTGCTGGCAGAATCGTTAATACACCGTTTAGTGACATTTCGTCGGTGTTTATGTTCTGATTTCAATTTCCACCGAGATCGACTTTATCTTTCAGCGTTTCGGGTCAAGAAAATAAGTTCTTGGTCGGTGAGTACTGGGTCGACTTCCTTCCTCTCCCAACATTCCAGGCCTAGTACCTATGATAAAAAGGATTATCGTAACTGTACTGATAATTCTTCAGTGCTAGAAGAATAAGCTAATATCTCAATATTAATAATTCAGTATATTAAGCTGCACGTTCAATAGAAGAGATGTGTTCTGGGCAAACTGATTCACTCTCTCTCTCTCACTTAGTCCCTCTCTCTCTCTCTATCTTTCTATCTCTCTATCTATCAATTTCACTTCACTCACGTCACTTATTAAAGCCTCTCAAGTTTATTGGTTTTATCCTAGCACCGTCTTAAATGTTGAGTTTTTGTAATAGTAATCTCATATCTATGCATGTTAAACTGTGATCATGGTTGCAAAAGCATAGTAAAGACACAAACCATTGGCCGGTAAATCAGGTTCAAATATTTGTGTTCTCTCTTCAATATTACTTGGACCTCAGAAATATTTTATTTTATCACAACTGTGTCTCTTTAATTCAGCGTTTGATTCAAGTAGTAAAAGTGTAAAGAACAAATGGCAACCAAACTGTAACTTGTGAGCCGCATGCAACGCTCACAGATATAATATCTGAAGATATTGTTTGCCGATTTTATTTCTCCCACAATATCATTAATATCAAATAAACTGAATTTTAAAGAGTTAACTGCAAAAATGAATGATCAATAAAAACGTAAAAAAGATTAATCCCTTAAAATGGATAAAACTTTATACTGATATATTATTCTTTATATTTCGAATATTGTGTGTGTGTGTGTGTGTGTGTGTGTGTGTGTGTGTGTGTGTGTGTGTGTGTGTTGTGTAAATGAAGGGTACGATCTGACAGACAAAATACTTAACGGTATTTCATCCGTCTCAACGTTCTAAGTTCAAATTCCACCGAGGTCGATTTTGTCTTTGAAATAGCAAATTGATATAATGTGAAGATTAGGAATTGTTGTTGAAGCTGTTCTGCACATTTGTCAATGTGTTCACTGAGATATATCTGGCGATATTGAAGGGAAGATACCTGTTGACTGTGGACCGTATATCTTCGTCTGATCGACGTTCCTCTGGACAAGTACGACTCAATAAAGAGGTCTTATTTATCGAAAAATATAAGCTGGAATTAAAT
>NC_043005.1:11386109-11401109 GCF_006345805.1 Octopus sinensis | reverse complement strand
ATATAATATATATATATAAATAAATAATAAATATTAGGGAATAAATCCAAATTTACAGGGAAAAAAATCAGATTTGGATTAAATCCAATTTTATAGTAAAATATTATAAAATATTATTAGAGACAAAACCACTATTTTGCAAAACAAACAAGGAAAGACTTAATCAATACATAAAATTTTAATAAATAGTCAAAAAACCGCCACTACAATCGTTTCTTGTCTTGATCGACAATCTTCAGGTGGACTTCAATATGTCAGTTTCATGACTTCATAATTTGAAACTGACATATTGGAAGTCCACCTGAAGATTGTCGATCAAGACAAGAAACGATTGTAGTGGCGGTTTTTTTGACTATTTATTAAAATTTTATGTATTGATTAAGTCTTTCCTTGTTTGTTTTGCAAAATAGTGGTTTTGTCTCTAATAATATTTTATATATATATATATATATATATATATATACATATGCATATATACAGGTATACATTCATGCATATATACACACACATGTGTGCATATAGAAATATATATCCATATACATTCATAGAGGTATTTTTAAATATATGTATATATTAAATTATGTATGTATTTATGCATATACATACGAAATTATACACATTCCTATACACATATAATATATGCGCGTGATTTCGTGTATGTATGAATGAATATATGAGTTGTTATACTTATGTATATACATTTATGTATACATATATCTGCATATGAATACATGCATGCATTATGCATTGAGGTACGCACATATACATATATATATATATATATATAATATATATATATATATATATATATATATATGTGTGTGTGTGTGTGTATGCGCATATATATATATACACATAAATATATATATAGATATAGGTGCATATATATGTACATATATATATGTGTGTACGCGTGTGTATATATGTATATATGTTGATATATATATATGTATATATATATACACATATATGCTCGCACACATACATATATATGTATGAGTGAATGCGCGCGTGCGTGCGTTGTCTGCACATTTGTATTATTTATATATGAAGATTAGGTAGAAGTGGGAGGCGCAACAGGTAGTAGGATGCTAAATCAAAGAGATAGCAGCACTAAAAGACATTCTCGCTGAAAGAAGGCTTCATTGTAAATGCTAATGAGAATGTTTTGAATCAGTTGATAAATTTACACATATCGAACTATTTCTGAAGTGTTTCACATTATATCACAATAGATATTGTTTAGTCTATAAATATACCTGTTTCTATGCAACTACTTTGCAACATATCGACAGAAGTCGTAAATATTAAAGTAGCATTGTTGTTGAGTACTGTAAATGTCAGAATCAGTAGAGTGAAGGAGAAATTGTCTTGTGATATTTGGCTGATTTACTTTGCTGACTGATTTCATATCGCATCCAGATTGATTTTGCCGTTAATTTTCCGGTGTTGACACAGTTAAGTACCTCCCAATTACTGGTTAGATTTAAGTATTTTTACACTACACTAAAATATGTCTTTCTACTATGGTACCATATTATTGTTATTAAATGGAGTTGGTGGTGGTGGTGGTGGTGGTAGTATCGTTAGAGAAGCAGATAAAACGTGTTGTGGTGTTTACCTGGAACATAAACTCCTAATAGCCGAAGGTGTACCATTGAGGTCAGTAGCATATGTCAGGAATTTTAGCCCTGGCGTAAGTTATTTCTCCAGAGTTCTGACTCAAACCGATATCTTTCAGAGTAAAAAGGAGTGATACGAATCAATTAACCCCTCATTGGATTATCCCGAGTTTACTTGTACATCGCAAATGTATCTTTTTACAACCAGACGAGTATACTCGGTCAAAATTAACTTTTAATTTTAGCACTCAAACGAGTTTATTTGTTTTGTGTCGTTTCATTTTTGACCAATCACGAATTTACTCGCATTGTTTAAAAAAAATAACTATTTTTCATTTGATGGATTTGGCTATCTGGAATGATAATGTTTTGTATGAAGCATCTTTGGAAACTTCACCTTCTGCTATGAAACCACTGAAATTTAGAATGCAAATAATCACCAAGATTATTGAAAAATATAGGACCTTATTGCCTCCCACGAAACCAGGAAGATTTGCCCCAGCTGGTCACTTTCCCATGGAAATACTGCCAAGTGATAAGAAAAAGAACCCTACAAGACAGTGTGCAAAATGCGCAGAGAAGAGAGACGCTAAAGGAAAGAAGATGCAAAGAGAAAGCAGATACATGTGTGATGTCTGCAAGATAACTTTGTGTGTAACTCCTTGTTTTAAAAATTATCATTCTAAATAAACTATCTCATTTAAAAAAAATTTTCCCTTGATTTAAAAGCAATACATCTTATAAAAAAATCGAAGATAAAGTTATATATATTTTTTCAATGCCCGAGAAAACTCGTTTAAATCCAAATGAGTAAAAGTACATTTTAATTTCTATAATAAAAAATAAAGGAAACAAGACACTTTTTTTTAATAATTAACATAGTGTATATAATTAAAAAGTTGAGTTAACGATACGTGTGATATAAACTGCTGTCATTAGAGAACCTGAGGGTTACCGAGTGATTTCTGGCGTGTCTCTTATTATTATTATTATTATTATTATTATTACTATTATTATTACTATTATTATTATTATTATTATTATTATTCACGCACTCGTCCAGTGTCCGAGTATTGCTGAACTATGGGTTTATGTCGAACAGCTACTGTCACGTTTGAAAGGGCTAAGGTCAGACACTTTCCTCTTTGGCCCAGGCCTCATCAACTTTTTCAAGTTCCACTTGAAAAGGAAGGTGAGAGTAGAGAGAGAAGTGCTGTCTCATAGCAAGTTTACTGAAAGCTGGATAAATGTCGCAAGAACGGCCAGTGTGAACGGACCAATTCTGAGGATTCACCTGTGATTTAAAAAGGTAATATGAAAGGAGAAAGGGGCTCTCTACCCTACTATTGACCAGGGTCCCGTGGCTTTTATGGGTTTTTCCACGAGTAACCTTTCGAAGCGCCTCCCCTTATTGGGAGTTTTTCATTGTTAAATATTTTCGTTGTTACACTGGTTTTTACACGGATTTTTCAAACGGACAAAACCCTTTGTAACTTTCGTCCTGTGTTTTGTCGGCGAGCTGGCAGAAACGTTAGCGCGCCGAGCGAAATGCTTAGCGGTAGTTCGTCTGACGTTACGTTCTGAGTTCAAATTCCGCCGAGGTAGACTTTGCCTTTCATCCTTTCAGGGTCGATAAATAATGTACCAATTTCGCACTGGGGTCGATGTAATCGACTTAATCCGTTTGTCTGTCCTTGTTTGTCCCCTCTATATTTAGCCCCTTGTGGATAGTAAAGAAATATATATTTTATAATTAATTTTTGTCAGCCCTTGTGGTCAATAAAAGAATTTATTATTATTATTATTATTATTATTATTATTATTATTATTATTATTATTATTATTCAGGTGGTGAGAAGCTGGCAGAATCGTTAGTAAGCCGGCCGAAATGCGTTCTGAGTTCAAATTCCACCGAGGTCGACTTTGCGTTTCTTCCTTTTGGGGTCGATAAAATTAGAACCAGTTGAACGCTGGGGTCGATGCAATATACTCATCTCCTCCCCCCAAATTGCTGCCCTTATGGCAAAATCTGAATCTATTATCATCATTCTTGTTGTTGTTGTTGTTCTTCTTCTTCTTCTTCTTCTTCTTATTATTATTAATTATTATTATTATTATTATTATTATTTGTATTATCATCATCATCATCATCATCATTATTATCATTATTATTCAGTAGTTTTATTTTTATAGCGTGCTTTAACTTCACTACCGAGCGCAGCTCTGTGTGCCTTGGGTATGTGCTGTGATTTGTTGTGATGCTCTGATGGTTATTGTATGGAAAGTGTTCTGCGTAGGATGTGTGCAGTGCCTAGTAGTGCAATTTTCTATATGTTATATGTGTTTGTAAGTCCTGGTGTTTTTGTTATGTATTTGTCTGAATATTTTTTTTATCATGCCTAATGCACCTATTATGATAGGAATTGTTTCTGTTTTCAGATTCCACATTCTAGTTACCTCTATTTCCAGGTCTTTGTATTTTGAGAGTTTCTCCATTTCTTTTAGAGGCACGTTGTCATCTGCCGGTATTGATACATCAATTAGAAAGCATTTTTTTCTTCATGATCTCTGACAACTATATCTGGTCTGTTGGCCTTAATTTCTCTATCTGTGTGTATCGGCATATCCCAGAGTATGGTTGCTTTCTCGTTTTCTGTGACTTTTCTGGTGTGTGTGCCTATACCATCTTTTTTCTGTTGTTATTCCATAATGTTGGCATAGCTTCCAATGTATGTAGGTTCCAACTCTGTCATGTCTGTGAATATATTCCTTCTTAGCCAGGACTGGGCAGCTAGAGATAATATGATTTATTGTTTCTTGTCCATCTCCACATATTCTGCAGTTACTTGTAATATTTCTTTTCATTACATGTTTTTGGTAATTTCTGGTGGGGAGGCTTTGGTCTTGTGCTGCAATTAAAAATCCCTCTGTTTCTGCTTTGAGTCCTGAGCTTCTCAACCATTGCTGGGATTTTTCTTTGTCTATTTCTTTTGCGTTTAGTTTAGTGCAGTATTTACCATGAAGGGGCTTTTCTTGCCATCGTTTTATCATGGTTCGTTGCTGTTCTATTTTTAGTTTGGATTTCATTTGTTTTATAGCTTTTGTTGTTTTTCATCTTCTTCTTCTCTTCGTGTTTATTAGGTGGTATGATTTCTTGTTTGTATTTGTCAGCTTCCTTAAATACTGAGAACAGTTTTTTGTTTTGCTCGTGTTTTGCTGCTATCTGGATCAGTTTCCTTCCTTCTGAAGTAGGTATTTTTACAGTCCTATGGTGGTTATTTTATAGTAGTTTTCCAGCTGTATAAGGCTCTACCACCTTCTATACGTTGTATATATAGTCTTTCTATGTCAGATTTTGGGTGATGCATCCTAGATCCTGTCAGTATTTTTCTTGTTTTCCTATCTATTTTGGACAGTTCATTTCGTGTCCAGTTAAGGATATTGTAGCTGTAACTTATAACTGGGACAGCTAAAGTGTTGATACCTATTATCTTGTTTTTAGCATTGAGCTCTGTTTTTAGTATTGATCTAACTAGTCTATAATATTCTTTTTTATTTTCTCTTTCATTTGTGTGTGTTGTGTCTTATCTAGTTCATGGATTCCTAAGTATTTGTAAGTTTGGCTTTGGTCTAATTCTTTATTTCATTTGGTTTTTCTAGTGTGATGTTGTTACTCTTACTAGTTTTCTCTTTTCATGGTTACTTTGGCGCATTTTTCTAATCCAACATTTCATATCTATTTCTTTGGTAAATCCATGAACTGTCTTTAATAGTGTTTCCAGCTGTTTGTCATTTGCAGCGTATAGTTTTAGGTCATCCATATATAAAAGGTGGCTGATCGTTTTGCCGTAACATTTATATCCGCATCCAGTTCTATTTAGCATATCAGATAGAGGTGACAGTGCCAAGCAGAAAAGGAGTGGAGAGAGCGTGTCTCCCTGGAATATTCCTCTTCTAATGGGGATCTCTTTTGTTTGGAGGTGTAGGACTGTTTGCCATTTATTCATAGAGTGCTCTATGAATTTTATGATTGTTGGTGCTACTTTGTTAATGGCTAGTGTTTCGAGGGTCCATGTGTGGGGGATGCTATCAAACGCCTTTTTGTAGTCAATCCAGGCCATACTGAGGCCTTTCTTCTTTCTGTGGCTGTCTTCAGTTACGGCTTTATTAATCATTAGTTGATCTTTACAGCCATATGAGCCTTTGCGGCATCCTTTCTGCTCTTCTGGGAACAGTTTGTTTTCGTCCAGGTGCTTGTTCAGCCTTTGCGATATCTCATTATTATTATCATTATTATATTATTATTATTATATTATTATTATTATTATTATTATTATTATTATTATTATTATTATTATTATTATTCAGTAGTTTTATTTTTATAGCGTGCTTTCACTTCACTCTATAAAAATAAAACTACTGAATAATAATAATAATAATAATAATAATAATAATAATAATTATTATTATTATTATTATTATTATTATTATTATTATTATTATTAATAATATTATTAAAGCATTGCTCACTTGCATTGACATCGCTCATTATTATTATTATTATTATTATTATTATTATTATTATTATTATTATTATTCATTATTATTATTATTATTATTATTATTATTATTATTATTATTATTATTATTATTATATTATAATAATATTATTAAAGCATTGCTCACTTGCATTGACATCGCTCTGAAAGACTGATCTTTTATTGTCGGAAAAAAATTAATCGTTGGTGAATATATTTCGTTCAATAGTTGATTAAGAACCACAGCATGAATGGGAGATTGTCAAATTGTGCCCTAAAGGGCACAGTTGCTGTAATTTCATTCTGCCTCCCTTTTTTTTCTTTTTGGGGGTGTTCAGATTTATGAAGGCATTAATGCACTCGAATTGCTTCAATGAGAAGATATCAAGGGACCCTCACACCGCTACTGCTTTCACTAGAAAGCAAGAATCACCACTACCACCACTACCACCACCACCACCAACAACAACAACAACAATAGCAGCAGCATTAACGAAAGCAGTGTAAGCCATCGCAATGCACGCGCGGGCGAGTTGAGAACTATGATTACGGCAAGCGAAAGTAACAGTGGTAGGGTATCTTATTTAAGATTGAAGTCTAGGCAATCCCGTGATCAGTGGCCGCCAACCTCAGTGATAATTTGTTCTCCTCCTTCAAGTTTAGCAAAGAGGTCAGTAAGAATAACCATACCGGGAGTGTATTACAGCATGTATTGTCATCGAGGGTGGTGATACTCACCTGGGTGTTAAAAGAACAAAGCGGAAGGACTGTATTGGGACAACACTGGAGATACTTCAGCTTGTAAAACTCGGTCAGACGGATAAGATCTGAGACCTTATCTTTTTGCTGTGTGAGTCAGAACTGAGTTTAATTGTAAAGGGTAAACGACCGAGCCATTTCAAAACTCCTTCGGCCCACAGTCAAAACAAGAATATGGGAAGGAGGGCTTCACTGCAACAGACACCATCGCTACTACGATGTGGAAGAGCAGAAACAATACCACCTACAGCAGCAAGGAAAAGAGAGAGGAAGTGTCATAAAATTCACCAGCACCATCAATAACATCAGCAACGGGAGAAAAATCGACAACACTCATAATCGCAGTAACAGCAGTGTGGAAGCGCAATGGCCCAGTGGTTAGGGCAGTGGACTCGCGGTCGTAAGGACGCGGTTTCGATTCCCAGACCGGGCATTGTGAGTGTTTATTGAACAAAAACACCTAAGCTCCACGTGGGTGGATCTTCAAGTTACAACACGCATTCTTAGTAGCTTAGAGTAGGCTCGAATTAGAGATTATTCTTTGTGGTTAATGGCATGAAGAAGAAGAGAAGAAGAAGAAGAAGAAGAAGAAGAAGCAACAGCAGTAACATGGACATCAGTATTACCTCCTCCCGTAGTAGCAACTAATTTAAGTGGCGGAGAATATTGACAATTAAGGAATAACCTTCGCCCAGGGAACATCCTAACCTACTCTCTCTCTCTCTCTCTCTCTCTCTCTCTCTCTCTCATACCGTCTCCGTTTATACCCCGCCTATATGCAAATATAATGACAGGAAAAATACGATCAAGATGGGTTCTTCCGACCATACACCAGGTATCGAGAAGGGGGTGAAGGAAAGTAAAAGTCAAAAATAGAAAAAAATTAAAAGAAAGGTAACAAAGCACAAAACAACACCAATTCGACATTGACCCTAAATAACGCCATATTTACAGCAACAAATACTGTATCACTACGTCTGCTAGCAGCAACAAAACGACGATACGCCTGCAAAACAATAAAAAATACACGAGAGAAAAATGAGATGATAAACACACGAGTCCAGACAGACACACCCAACTATGTGTTAGTAAGAAAGACAAAAATAAAGAACTGCTCTCATACATAGAGACAGAATGGGGTTTCTTTTCAAAACAACACGTTAATGTTCCGGTTGGATCTGTAATTGGTTAGCCGACAAATCAGTTGTTAGAGGGAAATAAGAGAGAGAGTTTCCCACATGAATTCTGGAACCCATATTTTGTGGCCTCGAATAGGCTATCTCCGGGTTACCCCCGTGTAACTTCATATAGACAACGAATTTTCGCACACCAAAGTGTCTACCAGAATACCTTTTCTTCTTCCATTCTTTCCATCTTTCTGGCCAACACCTTGAGAGCGAGACCAGGACTTCCGACACAAGCACCTGAGGGTCGATTTTTGATACTTTGAGATCTTTGCATCTCTTACTCGATCCGAAATTGGGGATAGTGAAGTGACGGTACTATTCTAGAAATACTTGGGTTTTGTGATATGGTCGATCCTTCTAGACTAAGAAGGTAAGATGGTGGTCTGTACGTGAGTGGTAGCGAAGGTGGGGCTTTTAGATAATTAACTATGTACATCACGACTTGAACGGGACAGCTGGATTTCTTCGGGTGTCTGAAATTGTTCCTTGGGATGTCCTACACTTTCTGCGATTGGAACGCCACGCGGATGCCCAGCAGGACTGTGTGGGGCTAACCAATAGGAGAAATAGGCGTAAAGGTCTCACAAACCCTTCAGTCGCTTCCTACTGGTTGACGGCTACCGACTGGATTACGAAATGTACCAGTATGAAGATAGGTAAACAGCATCAAGTCGGCCAGATCGTATCTAGATATAGTATTCTATAGGTCAGTGGACAGAAGTAATATAAGGTGTGCACAATACATGGTCATAGGCTACAAATACCACAAATTTTATTGGTTCCACAAGCAGGTCCCCGAATAATGGAAGCTAGATGCACCTTTCCCGGCGCGTCAAGTTTTCGGAGACTGGGTTAGCTAATTAGCCTACTGGAAAATCACGGATACAATCGTCAACAACCGATGGTCGACAGCTCTGAAAAAGGCTATTAGATTAGAAACGTTAGGATTTAGTAAAAGATCTAGCGATATTGTTATTATTATTATTACTAAGGCAGTGAGCTGGCAAAATCGTTAGCACGGCGGGCAAAATGCTCAGCCGGATTTCGTTTCTCTTTACGTTATGAGTTTAAATTTCGCCGTGGTCGACTTTCGCCCTTCATTCTTCTTTCGACGTCGATAAATTAAGTACCAGCGAAACACTGCTGTCGATATAATCGACTTGTCCAAGCCGAATTTCAAGTCTTGTGCCTTTAGTAGAAAGGATCATCATCATCGCCGTCATCATCATCATCATTATCATCATCATCATTATCATCATCATACCAGATGGGGTTTTTTTCGCTTGGGTGATATTAAACCGAATGTTCCGATGACAATAGGGATATCCTTTCTGTTTGTCTCCCGTAGCTGCCACATCTAAGCAATTTCAATTCTCGGGTCTCCAGATGTATCAACCATTTCCCTTTCTTTCATTTTTTTTAGAATAAAGGAAAAAGTCATCAATATCATCATCATCATCATCATCATCATCATCATCATCATCATCATCATCATTATTATTATTATTATTATTATTATTATTATTATTATTATTATTGAGTGAGAGAGCAGTTCATGCCATCAAAGTGACACTGGGGTAAAATATACGAAGCCCAATATACCCATCATGACTACCCGTCTGATAAAGGTACACCAGGCACATGCATCACAACCATATGTGCGCGACATGGTGATCTCATATCAAGATAAACAGCACATGACCTTGCAGGTGGGGCCCAGTCAGAATTTTCTTCAGGTCGAGTAACCCTTCCCGCTCAAAAGGTCCCTGAATAAGGGTTGTTTAAGGATGTTGAAAGAACCACCCATGTTTCCAGAGGTGAATTATTCAAACCCCAAAGAATCCCTCTCAACACATGGCTATGATGCTCCCCCACTACTTCTGCTCGTGATCAGAGATGCACATATCTTCAGCCACTAAGGGACATGCTCAACTGGTTAAGGTCAAACAACTGACAAGCAAATCTGTGGTATTGAGCAGAATATTTGCTGTAGCCCAATTATTATTATTATTATTAACATTATTATTATTATTTTCATCATCATCATCGTCATCATTATTATTAACATTATTAATTTTAATGCCGGTGATGTGAGAATCGGTAAAGCTTTGGACAAAATGAAAATCTGAGATGAACTTAGTGTGGACAGTATACGGTATATATCGATTAGAGAAAATATCGATTGACTCAACCACAATTGCTTCGTGTTCTTTTGAACGGTCTGAGAGATGATAGCTATTTCAAATATATCTGACACAGAGTGGAATACATCTGTGTATTACTCATCAACTTCTGCCTCTGTCTGCTTCACTCACTATTTCAAGCTCTCTCTTTCTCTTTCTCTCTGTATCTCTCTCTCTCTCTCTCTCTCTCTCTCTCTCTCACTCAAGTCTCACACTCTCACACATACACTTTGCAATGGCTACGTGAGATTATTTCATTAATGCACGTTACATATGCACACATATACACTCACAGACACACCTATGTATGTATTCACTCACACACATACACATATATGCATACATGTGTTTAAATATGTGTGTGTGCGTTCGTGTATGCTTGTATATGTATATATGTGTGTGTGTTTATGTACGTGTTCATGTGTGAAATTGTGTGTATAAGTGCTTTATGTATTGGTTAGAAAAGTGCTGGTGACCTTTCTATACCCTCCCAGACCGTTGAGACTGGTGCGACTGATGCGCAGTTTTAACACCTAAAGATCAATGTCTGCAGGAAAAATATGGGTGAGGAGCAAATCGAACACATGCTTACATACATAAATATATACATGTATACAAACCATACCATACCACACACACGAACATATATATATATATATATATATATATATATATATAATATATATATATATATATATAAACAAATGTATCTGTATATATATATATATATATATATATATATATTGTATACATATATATGTATATAATATATACACATTATACACATATATATGTGTACATGTACTTATACATGTTTGTGTAAGTTTGTAATATGTAGATGTTGTGAACGCAGGAGGTTTATGTCTCTGTATTGTGAGAATATGGTTGCATGTATTTTAATCTTTTTTTCTTTTTTCTTTTTCCGCCTATTAGAGTTATTTCCCTTGTATTTAACAGTTTTCATAGCATATGTTGCCATTAATAGCTATTCACTCCGATATTCGAAACTCCGAGTGCTATAATGACAACCTTTAACTGTTTGTCCTAATTTATAACATATATAAATAATCCTCTATTTCTCTAATGTCGAGGTCTCATTCTTTTGTTGTTACATTTTAGGATCGAAGCTGAAACCTTGTGTTTGCGAAACTAACTGAGTAACCGATTGTCTAAACTGTATCTATACATGTATACAGATTCTAAGTGTCGTTAAAATGTATATTTGAACGTTTTTCCTTTAGAATTAAGCTGACCTACGTTACTCTACATCTGTAACTAACTCTTTTGTTGTTGTATATACATATGCGCACGCGTGTGTGTAAGTCGTCTAAGAGTCCATAAATCAAGAGAAAATATACTCGTATATCTGTTAATAGAGTGGGTTCATTAATCGAAGTGTACAATATTATATATCTATTACGGCCGACATAATCAATCGGTTTCGCGCTAGGGATTCAACGGAGTGTTAGGTAACAATCTGATTATGTAAACCCACGCTCATTAGAGATAGCCGTTATGGAATTAAACATGGCAACTTTCATTCCATAGGGCTACCTCAGATGAGTGCAAGGTTGCATAATCGGATTTTTACCAAACACTTCGTTGAAGCCCTAGAGCGATTGTTAAGATCGGCTGTAATGGATATTTAATACTCTACACTTCGATTAATATATATATATATAATATATATATATATATGTGTGTGTGTGTGTGTGTGTGGTGTGTGTGTGTGTGTCTGTATATATATATATATATATATATATATATATATATATATATAAATATATATACATATATATACATATGAATATATACATACAGACATACATACATACATACATAAATATTAAAACTGCAAAGTCTTTACGGAACTGTTAGATTTTCACGTTCCCGTTCCTCGGACAGTAGTAATGAATACTCTCGCTTTTTGATATCTGCATGTGTATGTGAGAGTATGTGTGTGTGTCTGCATGTGTGTGTGTAGATCATATAAAATTCTGTTCATTATGAAGAATTTGGCTTTTACAACATCAGTACTGAAGCCAACTGTACTACGAAAGCCAAGTGCATTACCAAATTTGAGAGCCACCTACGACGACATAATTATTCCACTCTCCTTGCTCGGCTTTTACTATTAAATGAAAATTAACTCCAGCGCTATCGAAATGGTTGTGGAGCTGTTAAATAAAGTTTGGAATGGAACCCACCAAAGCTAAGCTGCTTTGACATTTTGCTTCTAGCGTTACCTGAACAATGAATGACATTGATTGTAAATGTTGGCAGATTTCCAAGGAGTATCCAGAACCAGATAAAGCTGCCGTAGTATCAGAAAATCCTCTTACTGGCTATGCAGATCGGTTAGAAAAAAGCACTTAGATAAAATGTACCTAAACTTGTACTATCACAAGTAAACAGCTTTGAAATCGGTTTGTTCCTTACTTTTACGATTTCGACGCAAACAAGGCTTGAAGCCACGGTAGCTTAGGGAATTACAAGGAAGCACAAGATGTAATTCAAAAGATGTCAATTCACAGAAAGCTTCAACTAAAATATCATAGACCAGCAGAAAATAAGGCGATGGCAGTAAATTTCAGAGGGTAGCAGTTGGAGGGAAAATGGTAAAACAGCTAGATAACAGAAAAATGACAATTCTGAGAAGATCATTCACTGGTCTCGACAGAGGCACTAGATGAGAAAGTTCATAGCGCATTAGCCATGGGAAATATTTATAGAAAAGACAGAAAGGAGTTACGTTTAGACCATGTGCTAAAGATTCCAACCTAATAGAAAGAAGAGGATCTTTCAATGAGTTAGCATTTGTCACAAGTTAGTGTTTAATCTAAACGAGGCATACAGGAGAGTGAAAACAAAGACCTTATCTACTAAAGGGCTCTTCCACTAGAATATCTTTATTCATTTGGGTTTAAAATTTAGAATAAAAAGAAAGGGTTTCAATGGTACTACTTGAAAACAGAGCTCCCGGTGCGCACACTCGCGTACTCGCGCATCCGCGCTAGCTAGTCATGACTAGTCGATCCTTAATTTGTGTTTTTGTGTTTTATTTACTTTGTTTAACAAAAATGATTTACTTTGTGTAAAAAAATTATTTATTTTGTGTTTTATTTACTTTGCTAGGTAGTCGTTGTAGAATCGACTAGTCACGACTAGCTAGCGCGGATGTGCGACTACTCGAGTGCGCGACTATGCGAGTGCGCGCACCGAGACCACTGTTCTCAAGTAGTACCGGTTTCAATGTATATTAAGACCAAATACAAGTAAGAAAGAATATTACACGGAGAGCAGAAAACCTACTCTTTCGACTATAAAATTTTCCCCAAAACAGTGGGGAAAAGCCTCACAATGGGACGGCATCTTGAATATTAGCTGGATATTAATACAAGGTATCGTTTAAAAGAAAGTCGCTCACATGTGTATTTGAAATAAATAAGGACGGCCATATTTAAATGCTAAATTTTCTAGATATAGCACAAAATGTCTAGATGTAGCCAGTAATGAAAATACTGACTCAGCAGAAAATATAAGCAATTGCTTGCTTAAATTTCATTCGGAGTGTTTCAAAGCTCTCCTAATACTTTTGCCAGTCTTTCAAGTTAGTGACTGGTAATCAGGCAGATTAAAATAAGAGTGTGTGGGGGTGTCTAAAGAAAGAAAGCCACCGCAGGAAACTTGTAACAGAATGGTTTGATTAATTGCATTTCACATTCATATTTGCTGGAATCTGTACCTTTAGCAAAAGTACCTGCTGTCCTTGTTGTTGTCACTAAAAGGCTCGCAAAAGCATAATATATAATTCTATCCTAAATGAAAAGAGAATAACCGTCGCCGATGTTATAAATATTTCAAAAGAAGTTTTCTCATGAGACAGTCTCTTCTGCTAATCTTCACTCTAATTCCATTCCTGCACAAAAATCCACAAGTTACGTATACTTTTGTTATGGGCTACAGATCTACAGTAGAGAAATACACGTTGAGAAATATATTGTTTTCCAAACCATCTTTTAAGATGATAAAAGGGTGAAATTTTGCTAAAAGAAATGTATATCAGTGAACGCATAAAAATTGCTTCTCCTACTAAAACATTTTCTTAAATAGTCTCTTTCTGTCAATCAGGCTCTCTCTCTCTCTCTCTCTCTCTCTCTCTTCTCCCTCTCTCTCTCTTCTCTCTTTCTCCCCTCTCTCTCTCTCTCTCTCTCTCTCTCTCTCTCTCCTCATCCTTACGATATGTACTTTCAATACCGAAGTCATAACGAAAATATGTCGCGTAAAAATACTATGGAAAATGAGTGACCAAAATGTACTACACCCGAATTTTTGCAAATATTTCTATCAAGGCGTAGGAGTAGCTCTGTGGTAAGTAGCTTGCTTACGAACCACAAGGTTCCGGTTTCAGTCCCACTGCGTGGCACCTTGGGCAAGTGTCTTCTACTATGGCCTCGGGCCGACCAAAGTTTTCACGCTTTAGAAATTGTCTCTTGTCATTTTACGACCAACCTCGTTCAGCGCGACCGTCGACCTCCCGAACGATAGAAAACATGAAAATTCATGAACTGATCTTGGAGAACCGTCACCAAACAATTGATGAACTTGTTGATATGACCGGCGTGTCCTGGAACCCCTGCCAACGAATTTTGTGCGAGAAATTGCGAATGAAAAGAGTTGTGGTAAAATTTATGCATCGTTTGCTCACGTT
>NC_043005.1:11376109-11383609 GCF_006345805.1 Octopus sinensis | reverse complement strand
TATATAGGCGTAGGAGTGGTTTTGTGGTAAGTAGCTTCCTTACCAACCACATGATTCCGGGTTCAGTCCCGGTGCGTGGCACCTTAGGCGAGTGTCTTCTACTATAGCCTCAGGCCAGCCAAAGCCTTGTGAGTGAATTTGGTAGACAGAAATTGAAAGAAGCCCGTCGTATATATGTATATGTACGTGTGTGTATATGTTTGTGTCTGTGTTTGCCCCCCCCCTCCCCAACATCGCTTGACAACCGATGCTGGTGTGTTTACCTACCCGTAATCTAGCGATTCGGCAAAAGAGACCGATAGAATAAGTACTAGGCTTACAAAGAATAAGTCCTGGTGTCGGTTTGCTCTACTAGAGGCAGTGCTCCAGCATGGCCACAGTCAAATGACTGAAATAAGTAAAAGAGTAAAAGAAATATATCTATTACAGATGGAGTACTTAGTTATTTAAATTTTTCTGCTATAGACATATCATCTGAAATTTGATGCGTGGTGGCGCGAAGTCGATTACATTGGATCAAGTGATAAACTGGTATTCATTTTATTGATCTCGAAAGGATGAAATGCTAAGTCGACCCCAGATAAATTTAAACTCAGAGCGCAAAGCCGAAAGAAATACTATGAAGTAGCAGGTGTGGCTGTGCGATGAGAAGCCTGCTTCCCAACTACATGGTTCCGACTTCAGTCCCACAGCGTGGCAACTTGGGCAAGTGTTTTCGACTATAGCCTCGAGCCGACCCAAAGCCTTGTGAATGGATTTGATAGATGGAAACTAAAAGAAGCCTGTCGTATATATACATATGTATACAGCTACGTGCGTGTGTCTTTATATCTTTGTCCTCACCACCACCACCACCCTCGTCGCCGTCGCCGCCACCACCAAAAGCACTACCACCGTCACCATCACTGCTTCACAACTAGTGTTGACATGTTTATATCGACGTAACTTAACGCTTCGACAAACGAGGCCGATACGACAGAATATGTACTAGGCTTTAAAAATAAGTCCTGGGGTCGATTTGTTTGACTAAAACACTTTTAAGACGGTGCCCCAGCATTGCCGTAAGTCAAATAATAGAAACATAGGATTTTAAAAAAAAGAGTAGTTTGTCCGGCGTGCTAACGATTCTGCCTGCTAGCTGTCTTAGTTTTGTTAATAAATATCTAAGTTTAAACTCGAAACCTGGGATGTTTAGACAAAGATATTAACCAGCTAATAGCACTCTGCAAAATCAATTGGAAAAGTATAAATTTCCCAAAAGTTTCTAAAATTCAACACGTAATTCTTCCCTCTTGATGTTTTCTAAATTCCATTCCAACGATGGGATTTAACTTTTTTGTTAATTACACACTCCTTTTCTATAAGAATAATTCAAATAATTAAAAAAGATAAAATCATTCTCATACGCATGATTTGTTTCGGAACTTCGCTTCGCTGCCGTCTAATTTCGTATTCAATTTCACTACGACATACCTCGGGCAAGTGTCTGCTACTATAGCTGGGTCAATAAGCGAAAACTGTGTAAAAACGTGTAAATACGCACGCCCACACACGCACAATGTGCTTTCACAATTTGTGTGTGTGTGTGTGTGTGTGTGTGTCTCGTCAATGTTTAACAGCCAGCGTTATCTTAAAGTCCTCGTAACCTGATGGTCCGGCAAAGGCGACCAATAGAAACATAAGATAAGTTCAGATCTTGATTTATCCGACAAGATTTACGAAGCAGTGCCCCAGCATGACCACAATCATGCATAAATATTTATGTTTATTTATACATGTACATGTATTCGTGTATTATGTATGTATTTATACTTGTATCTATTGCCTGTATGTTTTTTTGAATATTTTAATTTTTTGGTGGGGTGGGCTGTCGTCTCGAAATGAAATTCATATTTTGTCTTGACATCGTTAAGAGAAATAAGTTTTTAGTCATGCAAAAACATACAAGTTCTTAATATAATCACGTGATTTATTGTTCATATCTAATTATGTTATGATACCTTTCACCGTTGCATGTTAGACGATATATATGTAGTGTGAAGCCAGCGTATAATCGGTGAAAAACAAAGTAATTAAAATATATTTTTAATAAATATGATAGAATCTAATTATGTTAGAAAAATTGATAATTGAATAATTGGCAATAATTAATAAGTATTGTAGACGTAGACAAATTAAAACTTTAATTGTGAGATAACAGAATTAAAATATTAAAAGTATTAGAAGTAAAAAATAACTTAATTTCAATAAAAATATAAATAAATAAATAATTCTGTTAGAATAGATAATTAATCAAATTATTATGCAACTATTAAATTATAAAGTCAAGCACAAATACTAACCGAAATGATCTTTCTTATCGGGAGAAAATGCCAAAGCTCTGAGAATAACCTTGATTAATTTCAGGCGTTCATAAATGCATGCATGATGAAGAACATTCATTCCATATTTATCTGAGAGTTCCAAGGAACAGCCTTTTGTGATGAGCATCTGAGCTAAGCTCACTCCATACTGCTCGGGTATTATATAACAGCATAGTATCAGCGCAGTCTTTCCATCTTCATCTCGCTCGTTTACGTCAACTTTTAAATAATCAACTATCAGAGGAACTTGTCGGAAGTATCCTCTTTTTATGACAATGGGAAGGTGTAGGTAGAGTTCTGGCGTAGGCATCTATATTAGAAATAAAAATTAAAATAAACGGGTTAGAATTTTATTTTGAAATTGATTTTGATAAAAAAAAACAAATGGGTTTGTTGCAAACTAGTGGTGTGGTACAACATAAAATAAGAAGCATCGTCACAGCGCCCTGACCAGAATCGAACCCACAGCCCCATTCATGTAACCTATGAAAGAAATATATGTATGTCTATTTACAGCTTGGCGTTTAACGGTCATATGCTGTGTAACTGACTCCCAAACAATGTATGAAACAGAACAAAAAATTTCTCACTGGAATTTTAAAGACGATCTCGACATAGCTGTTTCTAGCAAAACTTATAAGCACTTTGTAACTTGTTGACTCTAACAATTCTTTCATTCTCCACTCAAAGTTAACACACACGCACACGCACACACACTTACACAAACACACACACACACACACACACACACACACTTACACAAACACACACACATGCACACATACACACGTCGAAAAGCAGCAACAACAAAAGCATTGGGCTCCAGGCATACACAAACATGAGACCAAAGCCACAAAATTCGATTCCGAATTGTGTTGCAGCATGGCATCATTTAAGATGGTTAAATAAAACTACATAATTAAGAAAGGGCTAAATTATTCTACAGATCCATCAGGCGAAAAATTATGTCGTAAATATACAATGAGTGGTTGAGTTAATTATGACTACGTGATGTCGAAAATGTAACTTTATCATTTTGTCGAATTAGACAATTGTTTAATAGAAGATACATGTTCACTGTTTTGATTTCTTGTTTAAATATTGTAGATAAATGTGTGTATAGACGTGTACGTATACTATATATACGGATATGTCTCTGTAAACACCCGGATATGTCTCTGTAAACAATAACTCTCTACTTGAGTGGGCCATAGTGCCCAAATTCTGATTTGAAAGACTTCACCAGGTGGTGCTATTAAGTTAGACATGGCCTGGGCCAATAATGGCCGAAACCTATCAAAGTATCAAAAGTATATATATTTTTGATATACAAACACAAACACAAACACAAACACACACACACACACACATACACACATATATATATATATATATATATATATATATATATATATATGTGTGTGTGTGTGTGTGTGTGTGTGTATGCATGTATGAATGTATGTATGTATGTATGCACGTATATATATAGTGTATCTCTCGAATTCTCTTGCTCTATCTCCAACTCTTCTGTCTAATTTCTCGGCATTTCTGTCAGCTTACACCTCTCCACTCTCACCACATCCATCCACTACAAGCACTCTAACTCAAACTCCTACCTTAGCTTCTGCTCCTACCCTACCCACATCAACCTCTCCATCCCCTACTCCCAATTCCTCCGTCTACGCAGGCTCCGCAGTGATAATTATGACTTTGAGACTCAGTCTCAACTCATAGCTCATCACTTCAACCTACGTGAATATCCCCTCACGATTATGCATACCGCCCTTGCACGAGCACGATCTGTGGACCTGCGCCTAGTAATGTTATATACAGCATCTCCTGATGCTGTATATAACATCTCTCTGTCCTTCCCTGTACATTGGCCAAAAGGAATGCTGCTTGGCTGGCCGGTTATTTGCTAAATCTGTCTGTGTTCGGACTGTCTCTGCCGCTCGGACTCCTGCCTTCGCGGTGAATAGGGATTAATCTTCCCTCTTCGTTCCTTTGTGCCATATGCGCTCAACTCACTACCTCCCTTCATCTGACACTAACCCCACATCCAACTGCCCTCACACATCCCACATTCAACTGCTCTCGCCCTCCACCTACACACTTGCACATCGCCTACCCCTGTAACTTTGCCACACTATACAAACACTCCCACACACTCTTCAACTTATTACTCACTTCACACACCATTACACACACACACACACACAAATACCTTCCCACTCCACATACTCTAGCACCGAACACTTCTCAGCACCCAAACCACAGACCCAAACACAAGCTTTAATAACGTCATCATACATACGAGCAGCCACAAACGCCGTTTCACTCAGTAACCACACCACACACGATTATGCACACTCCCATACGCACACAAGCACACAATGCCTAAACACAAACAATATATACTCACACACCTATACAAGCACATGATATATGAACACAGACAATATGTACACACAACTAACTTTCGCCAAAAAACATACACTATACACATATAGCCTATTTGGTCACACACACACACACATGTGCACACACCACTTGAACAAGCACACATCAGCTGCTACACACGACACACATACGCGTTAGGCACACTCGCTTCCATTCACACATACTTTCTCAAACACACAATTCTCCCATGCACACACGCGCGCTTGCACACCTTAGTTCGTTGCAGGTCACCATTACCTTTACCGTTATATTATTATTATTATTATTATTGCTGTTGTTATTGTTGTTGTTGTTGTTATTATTATTATTATTATTGTTGTTGTTGTTGTTATCTCTTTTCATTCAACCGCCTTTTTCCAGTAATCTCGCCATGTTGAACCGTTGAACTCTGCACACTCTTCCTCTCCCCATTATTTTTTCTCTTAATCCTTTCTACCGAAGAGCGTTGGCTCGAGACGTAAAAGACTTTTCCATTTTTCCAACAAATACATCTGCTTGTTCCTACACCTGTCTTCCTCTTTTTTTCTGTAAATTTGGATTATATGTGTGTGTGTACATACATATACATTTGTGTATAAATGAATATATATATATATATATATTATATTAAATTAGAGATAAAACCACTATTAGGCAAATCATACAATGAAAAACTTAAGCCAATACATAAGATTAATTAATTTATATTATTTTAAATATATATCAAAATTATTAAAAAAAGATAATTAGTATAACACTACGATCGTTTCATGGCTGTCCAATTCTTAAAATTTTCGAGTTACAGTCATTCATCAGGTGGTTTAAATATTTAACTTAGCGAGGTTTAATCAATGATTAAACCTCGCTAAGTTAAATATTTAAACCACCTGATGAATGACTGTAACTCGAAAATTTTAAGAATTGGACAGCCATGAAACGATCGTAGTGTTATACTAATTATCTTTTTTTAATAATTTTGATATATATTTAAAATAATATAAATTAATTAATCTTATGTATTGGCTTAAGTTTTTCATTGTATGATTTGCCTAATAGTGGTTTTATCTCTAATTTGATATAATATAATATTTTACTATAAAATTGGATTCAATCCTAAATCTGATTTTTCCCTGTAAGTTTGGATTTAATTTTATTATATATATATATATATACATATATTCATAAATACATAAATATATATTCCTGATATTGTTACCAAATAGCTTATTATTTCTTTATTTTTAGGATAGGGCGTGAAAGGATTGTGTGTGCGCAAGTGTGTATGTGTGTGTGCATATGTGTGCGTGTGTGTGTTTTACTTTCCCATCATTTGGTGTAATATGAATTGCAACGTACGATCACACACACACACACACACACTCAAAGAAACATGCACATACATACGCACGCGCATTTATTCCTGCATAAAATCTATATGTAAAGATATACATCTAATGCATGAAGGACAATTTGAACTCAGCACTACCAGTTT
The DNA here is from genome assembly GCF_006345805.1 of Octopus sinensis. Classification (NCBI taxonomy): domain Eukaryota; kingdom Metazoa; phylum Mollusca; class Cephalopoda; order Octopoda; family Octopodidae; genus Octopus; species Octopus sinensis. The sequence continues at coordinate 11,377,315 of NC_043005.1, read as the reverse complement.
GTTCCAATTTTTTATTGTTTTATTTAATCTACAGTTAATCAATACCTAAAATGGCGAAAATGAAATAGGGTGTTATGGAGATAAGCATGAATACCTGTGTATGTATGTGTTTAAGGTCAATTTGATAAAATTATGAAAAGTCTGGTGGTGGTGGTGGTGGTGGTGGCGAGGGTTGTTATTGTTGCTGCTGTCGTTGTTGTGGATGAGCTGACCAATGGTATCTCAAATATAATTAGAAACACAGATCGATCCTGCTTTTCTTTATCCTGCACAGTTTATCGGAGACTACATTATCTAAAGTGTTCTTACTATTTCTTTAAGGCAGTAGGTTTCAGCGGGAGTGAAGGAAATTTGGCTGTTATTTATAGCATATCATACGGCCTCATAGAGGCATTCATTAAATTATGAAACATTTGTAGATTACATGAGGCTACATTTCAAAACATTTTTTTCTTACATGTAAGGTTTCCATTATACTTAATGGAACTTTGGATTTGTTTATCACGTGTATTTGTTTCAGGAAAGCATTTTCAAAGTTTGGCAATATAGTCCATACGAAATATACTTTATTGGTACAAGAAAAGATGCAGTAATATGATATGATATAGCAAACATGGTCATTTTAGATGTTTTAGAAAATCTATCCCTTTCCACTTACCATAAGATACTACTTTACGTTTATATTTACGAGAATTAGACAAATTCCAAAAAATAGAAATTAAAAATTGACGTATTTTATGATACGAATTTAGATGTTCATGTTCTACTTTGCCACGCAAAATAATCCCAGTAAAATACATCAAATATCACTGAAATAACACACGTAATACTACTAAATAGCCCTATATTATGGAGAAAAATACATCTTCCAGCCAACAAATTCAATAGATTTCATGTTAATTCAATATCTGAATGCAGAATAAGCATGAAATACAAGGTTGGTTCTGCAGGTATACTGTATGAGACTGCAGCTTTCTCTTCTTGTATCGTTGAACGTAATCACTACTATTTGGTTCTCATATTAGGCACAAACAATAGTTTGCTCTTCTGTATTCTACCCGCCTGGTTATCTTCTTTATTTATTTATTGTTTGGTGGAAACGCTTTGCTTACACTTCAGTAACAACAAGTGGCAGGAAGTAATCTAAATATCTGCAAAGGAAATTTACTTTACTACTTCACATTACATCCTAACTTCTGGAAGCTA
>NC_043005.1:11368609-11371109 GCF_006345805.1 Octopus sinensis | reverse complement strand
GCAGTTGAAGTTGTAGATATTCTCTGATCTCTCAGCTCTGCATCCTGTGGAATATCGTTACCCAGAAATGCTTAGGAGGAAACCCTTATCAGCTTCTTGTATTTACGAACTCTATTTTTAAAACCCAAGTCCAAAGAACTAAAAGGATATAAAATAGTTCTTAATATAAAATATTGAACCTGAACACGGTCGTATTTTTTTAAAAAGTTGTTTGAAAGAAAAGCTGTTCTTTATTTTCACACACTCACACAAACACGTGCGCACACCCTCACTCACACACACACAGATCTGCTTTCCTCTGTTTCTCTCCCTGTTCCTCCCTCTCTTTCTCCTTCTTCCTCTCTCTCTCTCGCTTTCTTTGTTCATTTTCTCGTTCTCCTTGCACACCTAAAGAATTTTGGTAGAAAAACTCCAAGAAAAAGCTTCACATGTCTCTTCCCAACTTTTCTTGTTGCTAAAATGTCCTCTATTTCTCTCTCTCTCTCTCTCTCTCTCTCTCTCTCTCTCTCTCTCTCTCTCTCTCTCTCTGTCTTTCCTTCTCTTCTTTTATAACGAAATAATATCGTTTAACTGAGGAATCTTCCACACCTCAAACTCATGGGATTCAAGTAAACAGAAGTAACTTTCTTCTAGTATTGATGACTTCATATTTAAAGCGAATAAATAGGGCCCTACAGTACGACCGAATCACTAAATACAAAAAAAAAAAAAATAATAATAATAATAATTCATGTAAATGTATAACAATTGTATGGTATATTATCTATTCGCAAATTTTATACACACCCTACCACAATAGAAAACTAAATAATATTGACTTCTAACAAGATTATTGTCTCCCTTACAATCGCGATGCACGGTCAATGAAACAAGTTGCACTCGCGTGCCTGTGTGTACAGGCGCATATATGTGTGTATGGTTATATATATATATATATGTGTGTGTGTATGGTTATATATATATATGTGTGTATGGTTATATATATATATATATATATGTGTGTGTGTGTGTATATGTAGTGTACTGTTGTTGCTGATGCCATAAAAGATTGTGAACATAATCCCTAAGGGTTAACTCATGGCTATTCTATACAATTTTTGTATTTTAAAAGATGCTTCGCCAACAGCAAAAGGGTACCTCTCCTTTTTCAGTTTGCTAGTAGTCTCTTTAATATTCTCACTGCTATTGGGGAATGTTTTCATTTCCTTGTATGTGGATTTCTGTAGAAAATACATATAGTTTCCATAAATATTTTGCGGTTCAATTTTCTCCAGTTGTAAGGACGGCTATATAGTTAGGGCGGCGAGCTGGCAGAATCGTTAGCACGTCGGGCGAAATGCTTAGCGGTATTTCGTCTGTCGCTACGTTCTGGGTTCAAATTCCACCGAGGTCGACTTTGCCTTTCATCCTTTCGGGGTCGATAAATTAAGTAGCAGTTACGCACTGGGGACGATGTAATCGACTTAATCCCTTTGTCTGTCCTTGTTTGTCCCCTCTGTGTTTAGCCCCTTGTGGGTAATAAAGAAACATATATAGTTAACTTACAATTCCTTATCAGTTACGCAAAGAAGCAACCACCACCTGGTCGATCGACGTGCATGAAACAACAATCAAATCACAAACCGCCATATTGAATATAAAGAATATTAAGTTAATGTAGTCTTACATTGCCACCACACAAAAACAGTCGGGGTGATCACTGCTGGAACACAAGATTTATGTATATGGAAAAGGAACAACGTCAACAGTTTTTTTCAGTAACTGGACAATGGTTATGTGGAGTGTCGTTTTGAAGATTATAATCTAGTATATTGGCTCCACCCAAGAAATGGCTGGACGTGGTTGGAGAAGATCTCAAGAGGTTGACATCACTTTGAAGGATGCAAAGAGGCTGGCATGAGACTGCCAGCAACAGAGAGCACTGGTGGACCTGGTCGGCTCTATGTATGATGACGTCTCTGGGGCCACAATCTTTGAATGACCCCATCCCCGTCAAGCAAGTGTATGAAGCTAAGAATCCAAGTCAAGGAATTAACCTAGGAAACACGAACATAAGAGTGTGCTTCGACGTGGCCGTCCGCCTTGCATAAAAAACAGTCAAATCTCCTTCAGATTATACCATAAATAAGAGAGTGACTCATAAACTAATGTGATTCTCTACATCCTTAAATATACCCGACAGTACCCCCACTAGTTTTCACAGATTAATAAATATATCATCTATACCATTAAACATTATATTCACCAAACAGGTTAATATAAAATAAAAAAACGAAGTCAAGGCCACTAACAGGATCCGAACCAAGTACCTATAAAGCGACCATGTCACTGATATTTAGTGGTTCGGATCCCGTTAATTCGTATGTTCACTTTTTTGTTTTCAGTCTCGATTTGATGTTTATAATGGTAAGTATCATTTTACGTTGGAAATGTGAGCAGTTAATTCGTTCATAATACATATATATATATATACGTATTATACATACACATATATATATAG
>NC_043005.1:11343609-11366109 GCF_006345805.1 Octopus sinensis | reverse complement strand
TGCATGTATATATATATATATGTGTATATTATATGTATATATGTGTGTATATATATGTGTGTATATATATGTTTGCATATATAGATATTTATGCATATATAGATATGTATATAAATATATATATATATATAATATATATATATATATATATATATATCTATATTATATATATATATATATATATATATATATATATATATATATACTATATATATATATATATATAGATTATATATATATATATTTACATATATATATACAGATATACAGAGAGAGTTGGGAGAGAGAGAGGAGAATAATTTTTACACATGACTAGAAGTACAAAGAAAACAAAAATGTTCTAAACGCATACATATATGTGAAATGCGCATATATATATATATATATATATGTATGTATGTATACCTATATATATATGCATGCGCATACATATATGAAAGTATATATGTAGGCACACCTATATGTATATATGTATGCATGCATGTATGTATGTATGTATGTATGCATGTATGTATGTATGTATGTATGTATGTATGTATGTATGTATGTATCTATGTATGTATGTATGTATGTATGCATGTATGTATGTATGTATGTATGTATGCATGTATGTATGTATGTATGTATGTATGTATGTATTCTCAAATGAGAAATAATGCCTAATGTTTCTTTCCTGAAACATTAGACAAAAGTTCAATGTGTGGTTGTATGAGGAGTGTAAGAAAGGAAGAGAGAGAGTCTGTGTTTGTGTGTATGTGTCTACGTGTGTGTGCGTGAGTGTGTTTGTGTGCGTGTGTGAGAGAGAGAGAGAGAGTAAATGTTTATGTATGTATATATATATATATATATTTGCGTACACACGCATTCACACATACACACATATGCGTATACGCGTACGCACACGCGCGCACACACAAATGCGCACACATGTATATATACATATATGTATATACACATATGTATATGCACATATGTATATGCACATATGTATATGCACATATACACATATGTATATGCACACACATATGTATATATACCCATACACACATATGTATGTATCGTTTATCTTCACTTGTTTCAGTCATTGGATTCCGGCCATGCTGGGGCAAGACCTTGTAGGGTCTAATCGAGTAGATGGAAATTACTACCTAACTTTCAATTTTATGCTCATTCTATCGGTGTGTATTGCCGAGCCGCTCAGTTTCGAAAATGTAAACTAACCATAACTCGCAAGAGATGTATGTGAAACCCGATATCACTGTTGGAAGGGAAACCCTGAAGGTTGCTAAATTCACGTACCTCAGCAGTACAGTCTCCAGTTCTATGAACATTGACGCAGGAATCGATACACGCATCGCCAAGCGGGCTTCAGCATTCAGGCAACTATTTAAGCCAGTGCGTCGAGCTGGCAGAATCGTTAGCACGCCGGGCGAAATGCGCAGCCGTATCTCGTCTGTCGTTACGTTCCGAGTTCAAATTCCGCTGAGGTTGACTTTGCCTTTCATCCTTTCGGGGTCGATAAATAAAGTACTTAATCCCTTTGTAATCAACTTAATCCCTTTGTCTGTCCTTGTTTGTCCCCTCTATGTTTAGCCCCTTGTGGGTAGTAAAGAAATATATTTGAAGCAGTGTAGAATATATACGTTAGGTTTGCCACCATGTTGAAGGTATGCCAAACAGTTGTACTACCTACACTGCTGTAATATTACGTGTCTTGGGCAGTTTGCAAATGCCACGCAAAAAGTTAAACCGCTTCCACATAAATTGCTTTAGAAGGCTGTTGAAAATCACCCGGCAGGACAAAATCCCAGACACGGAGTCCTCTCCCTCGCTGATATACCAAGCATTTACACTCGGCTGGGGAGAGCGCAAGCGCACGCCAGGTGGACAGAAAAAGCGCTTCAAGAATACACTTAAAGCATCAATGAAGATGTCTGAGTTCAACCCCAACACCTGGGAAACACAAGCACATGTCCTCCTAGTCTAGGAGGACATGTGCCACCACCTACGAACCGAACAGGACTACAGGGTCACAAAGAAAGCGCAAAACGTCCAAGTCTAGAGCTAACGTTTCACCTTCAGTACCAACAGACCATCAGTGCCCGACGGGCAGGATTCGGGCTGATTGGTTACAGCAGGACATACCGGTCCCCGTCGTCTTCTCCCATATGATGTCCTTGACCATCGTAGACAACGACGGTCAAACACAAGTATATAGAAACTCCCACGTGTATCCAAACACACAACTATCATTAGGATACATCCGTTTGTTTATAATGTCTTTTGTTAAGCTTTTCAATGAGAAACTGTTAACCGTTTGATGTTGGATCGCTCACATTCTCTAAATGCTTGTTTTAGTATATACTAGCAGTATCGCCCGGCGTTGCTCGGGTTTGTAAGGGAAATAACTATATAAGCATTTTTAGAGATGTAAAGTATAATAGCCATCTCAATATGGCTAACCACAAAGGGGGGTGTTACTGTAGCTTTTTACGTTCTGAGATTTAATAATAAATTTTTAGAGAGTTACTTCCCTTATATATGCCAAAAATGCATTAAAATGGGAAAAATTTATGGTAATTTTTTTTTAAATCGTAGACTCATCGTAGCCGCGCGCTAATACCCAGAAGGGCTCGATATGAATCACGACTATAATATACCCGGTTTTGGTTACACTGCACCGCAAAATGTGGGAGTAGTTAGGAATCTAAATCGTAGGAGACAGACAGCACACAACCTCTCTTTTATATATAAAGATTTCTTGTGCTGACGGAAATGGAACATAAACGGTTCCCTTAAATACAAATGCAAATATCTTCAGACTGGAGTAGTTAACATATGGTTAAAATGAATGTATTTATGATAGTCTGAGTAAACGTACGTAAGCAAACGTTGATAAATTGGAATCAATTAATTTTTATGCGTTGAGAAAGAAAACGTAATGAACTCTCTATTAAAGAATATGGTTGATTACCATCATGGGAAAGTGTTGTGTTTTGATTGGTTAGTTAGTAGTAAGGCGTGGCGTAGTCACGTAGGAAATCGAAAAGATGAGTTATTGATTTTGTTTTCACATTGTATTATATTTAATATTAATTCTCATTTTAATTACATTTGACAATTTCTAATTAATATATACTTCTTTCTCTTACATGTAATATGCATACATATACTATGCGTGTATATATATATACATATATATGTGTGTGTGTGTGTGTGTGCGTGTGTATGTATGTAAGTGATGGTTTTTGGTAATCAGCGTAGATTTTTTACAATTCTGTAAATATTTTATAGGCTTAAGGCTTACGTGGGCTGATCAATAAGTATCCGGACTGTTGCCATAGTAACGGAACTAAATCATGCAGAATAGAGCCGCCAGGCACAGGTTGACCTTGAACTCTGCAGTGTATGTGTGCACTAAGTTTTAACGTTCTCGTGTGTAGCGTGTGACCGTCACATTGATCATGAGACAGTTGGACCGAGAATCTATATCAAATTTTACTAAAAGCTTGGCGATATCTGCTCAGAGGCCGAGGCAAAGTTGCAGACAGAGTATGGAGAAGAGTGTATGAATCGCACACAGGTATACGAGTAGTTCCAAGATTGCAGAAAAGATATCAATAGTCGCGAACTTTCTGGGAAAACTTCAACCATCAGAACTGAGAAAAGCATCCCAGACGTGCGTGCTGTTGTGAGGGGAAATCGTCGAATCACCGTCCGTGCAGATTAGTTATGGTTCAGTTCAGTCCATTATCGCTGAAGATTTGTGTAAGAGACACGTGCCTACCAAGTTTGTGCCAAAACTGCCTTCAGCTGACCAAAATAACACTCGAGTTTCAGTTGTGCAAGATATCCTAGTGTCTAGAATGATGGAAATGTTTTGTAAAGGGTCATAACGGGTGATGAATCGTGGGTCTATGGTTATGACCGCGAAACAACCTCTCATGAGTTGAAGCAATGTGAAGACACTGTTGACTGTTTTCTTCGACTACAAGGAGAAACGGCTAATATAAAGATTGACTCACGTTAACAAAAACAAAATAAAAAACCCAGCCTGCTGGGTGTTATAACTGTGTAGAAGGTGAATAGGAAAAAAAAGAAATTGCGCAAACGAACGTGGGGAGAGGAATTTCGGAAAATACACAAGATCCGATTTTTCCATCATAACTTTCAGGAAAATGGATATATTGATGAAATTTTACAGGAACACCTTTCAAGCAGCATAGATTACGATTATGAAGAAATTCGTGGAGAAAATGTTTTCCGAAGGGGCTGGGAGGGGACTGTCAGAAAGTTCACACGATCCGTTTTTTTAAACCCCTTACAACTTTTAGGATCTAGCTTAGCGTCCATTCACCAAAAATAGTTTCTTTTTTTTTTTTCATCGGATTCCTATGTTTTCCATGACGGAGATGCCGAATATGCTAAAAACCAAGTTTCCAAAAGTTTTAATTCACCCCACTCCCAAATTTTAAACTATTTTTCGAATTTTTTTTTTTAATCTCTGTTGAAAAATAAGGAGATTAAGAATATGGGGAAAATACATTTTAATTTCAAATGTTTTATGAAAATCTCCAAAATTTACCCCCCCCCAACCCATCTTCTACCCACCCCGCTATCTAAAAGTAAAAATGAACGGCTATTTTGTTCGATTTCGTATGCGTAGATTTATAGGGAAACAGCAAAAAGATCACGGCATGTGAAGCCCTCACCATGAAACTCGATATGCTCAAAATAACAGCTAAATGTCTGGAGAATTTTTATGCTTGTGTGTGCATGCGTGCAACAATTTTTACATCTTATCCGAATAAACAGAGAAAGAAGTACACAAAATATATTTGATATACCTGTCGTATACGTCAGGTTTTGTTTTTTTTTCGCTTGAAAGCTAAACGGCTCTGATAGAAGCAATTACCTTACTGTCACTTCATCGGATTAATCCCAGCAAAGTACTACAAGTTTAGTCACTGGATCAACACCTATGTTTGTGTTCTTCATTCCAATATAATAAAAACTTTAACATAGGCGTAGGAGTGGCTGTGTGGTAAGTAGCTTGTTTACCAACCACATGGTCCTGGGTTCAGTCCCACTGCGTGGCACCTTGGGCAAGTGTTTTCTACTATAGCCTCGGGCCGACCAAAGCCTTGTGAGTGGATTTGGTAGACGGAAACTGAAAGAAGCCCGTCGTATATATGTATATATATATATATATATATATATATATATATATATATATATATATATATATATATATATGCGTGTGTGTATTTGTGTGTCTGTGTTTTCCCCCTAGCATTGCTTGACAACCGATGCTGGTGTGTTTACGTCCCCGTTACTTAGCGGTTCGGCAAAAGAGACCGATAGAATAAGTACTGGGCTTACAAACAAAGAATAAGTCCCGGGGTCGATTTGCTCGACTAAAGGCCGTGCTCCAGCATGGCTGCAGTCAAATGACTGAAACAAGTAAAAGAGTATACTTCCAAAATGGGACTCCATCCATGTGTATCCGCGTGCGTATATGTGTAAGTGTGTGGTGGTGGTGGAGAAGATGTTGGTGTGCTACAAAAACATTTATGGAAATGAACTTGAACAATCTTACACCCTCTGAATTTCTTTTTTTGATAATTAAACAAGTTTACTCCTTGCCACCAAAATTAATTCCCCTTGCATTTTCTCTCATTTTCAATATTCAATTAAAAGAGAGAATAACCAATAACGTTAAAACTTTAGTAACATGATCGATCTGTCATTGACCCGGGATTTTAATTTCATTTGATACACACTTTGCTATCATTTATATGGAGAATAGCAAACATGGCATATAAAGACAACTTATTTTAATAGAAATTTTATGAATATACTAGCAGTATCGCCCGGCGTTGCTCGGGTTTGTAAGGGAAATAACTATAAAGCATTTTCAGAGAGTTATAGCCAAAAAATAACAAAAAAATGCATTAAAAATGGAAAAAAAATTATGGTAAATCCACTCATCACAAGGCTTTGCTCGGCCCGAGGCTATAGTGGAAGATACTTGCCCAAGGTGTCATATAGTGGGTCTGAATCCGGAACCATGTGGTTGGGAAGTAAGCTTCTTGCCGGACAGTCACTCCTGCGCATATTATCCGGGGACTGTTCATCATGAGTATGCTCCGCCTGGCCAAACAGTAAAGAAGGAGCACCATGACTACGCACCTGCCCATGCAGTGCAGCTTATGCAGGAGCTTTTAGCTAGGCACAGCATTCCGTAAGTCCGTCATCCACTGTATTCCCCAGATCTCGCCCTTGTGACTTTTCCGCTTCCCAAAAATTAAATCCCTCTTGAAAATAAGATTTCAGGACGTCGAGAGAATCAAAGTAAATGCCCCGAGGCAGCTGATGATTATCCTAGAAAACGGGTTCCAGGAATGCCTTTATCAATGGAAACAGCGCTAGAATAAGTGTGTGGTTTCCGAAGAGGACTAGTTTGAAGGAAATCAAATGCCAAATTGGTACGTGCTGTAGTTTTGTTTTTATATCACCAGGCCGGATACTTGTCCATCAGACCTAGTATAAGTGATCACCGTGCATAAACTTTCTTTAGTCATTGCACGGTGATCGCTTGTAAGCTTTAAACTTATAAACTATTATTATTATTATTATTATTAGTAGTAGTAGTAGTAGTAGTAGTAGTAGTAGTAGTAGTAGTAGTAGTAGTAGTAGTAGTAGTATTATTATTATTATTATTATTATTATTATTATTGTTTCATCATCATCATTATTTTTATTCTGTAGTCCTATTTTTATCACGTGCTCTCACTGCACTACCGAGCGCAGCTCTGTATGCGTTAGGTACATGGTGTAGTTTGTTGTGAGGATCTTATTTTTCCTGTATCGAAAGTGTTTTACGTAGGATGTGTTCGCTTATACCTAAACACTGCTTGGCGCTAACATTTCGTTATATATATATATATATATATATATATATATATAATATATATATATATATATATATATATATATATATACATATATATATATATATATATACATATATGCATGTATGAAGGTTTATGAAACCTGGAGCGGGTACTGCATTGTGTCTTTTGAGAAAAACAGTTATTTTTACGCTACTCTAAGACCACATTAGTTGCTGTACAGGCAATGCCGATTTGATGCAGTGAAGGAGCCAATGTACTACACAAATATTAGATCACCATAACATTAGATCCCTTCAGTGTAGGAGAGTAAAAGTGATGTTTATATACATATGTACGTATGCCTGCATCTACTCACACACATTGTTCGTGTGTGTATGTGAAAAAGACGGAGAGAGAAAAGCGTTTTACAAAAGAATTTTACATATATGGTTGAAAAATCAACAGTAGAAATGCGTTAACTATTCTGAAAAGGAAATATTCATGTTCTATAATGGTGCATTGGACTGTGTTGGGATGGGTTTATGGTTTCTTTCTTCTGTTTGAGGAAGGGAGAAAATTAACTGAACTTTTAGCTTTGCATTAAGTTTCTTTTTCTATCGAGTGAAAGTCACAGAGGAAAACAAAACGGATGCCTAGAAAATTTCCTGGTGGATACATAGACACACATGCTTACACACACGCACAGAAAAGGAAGCAAGCACACGCGGATACACACAAGCACAAACATACACATACACACATACATAGATGCATGCATGCATAAATACATACATGCGTACATATATGTATACATACATTTATACATGCATGCATTCATGCATACATACATATAAGCATACAGGCATTCATGCATGCATACATACATACATACATACATACATACATACTACATACATACATACATACATACATACATACATACATACATTACAAATATACATTCATACGTACAAACAAAAATACCCTGTTCTTGATGTCGAAATTCCAGTGAAGGAGCCTTCAATCTAGGTTAGAAACCGGCCCTTCTCTCTTGGCAAGATATCTTGAAATAAAACTGAACAGTGGCACACATACGTACATACATACATGTATACATAAATGCATACATACATACATACATACATACATACATACATACATACATACATACATACATACATACATACATACATACATTATGGCTGCCCCCTCGTTATCGAGTTTGGCCATTGCACGGAGCTTAACTGTTACTGGTGCTGTGATCGAATGTGACTTTTTTGCCCAGCTAAAGATCTACAATGCTTTATACAAAATTGGCAACTAAAACCTTTACCGGTAATAGCCGGCTGTAGTTGTAACTGGGCTTCATGTACCTTTGCATGTCGTTTAAGTCCTCCTGCCGAGTTACACTCTCTTCCACATGCCCGACAGATATGATTAGTATGGTGTGTCACATACATACATACATACATACATACATACATACATACATACATACATACATGCATGCATACATACATACATACATACATACATACATACTTACTACATACGTACGTACATACATACATACATACATACATACACACATGCATACATACATACATACATACATACATACATGCATACTTACTACATACGTACATACATACATACATACATACATACATACATACATACATACATACATACATACTACATACATACATACATACATACATACATACATACATACATACATACATACATACATACATACATACATGCATGCATACTTATTACATACGTACGTACATGCAAACATACTTTTGTATGGAAATTGCGATTTTGTCTCACGACTCATGATTCTTTCACGCCGCTACGAACTTCAGAGGGAAAATTTCTCACCTCCAGATCGCAGTGTTATGAAACTCGGGTCGCGTAACAAAATCTCTGCCTTAGTTCCATTAGAGATAATATTTACCTTCAGCTGCATTATTGATTACTTTGCTCTCATTTGACTGACGTAAACCAACATACAGGTGTATGTGAACGTGTATGTGTATATGTGTGTGAGTGCGTGTGCATGTGCGTATGTGTGTGTGTGTGTACGTGTGCGCGTGTGTGTTCATGCCTGTGGTCATGTGAGCAACTACCGGGCGCAATAACACTCAGCTGATAAACATTTTCCAGTTTCCCAATGTGGTAAAATCACATTCAAAATGTGCAAAGTTTACTATAGTTGTCATTACAGATCCTGTGTAAGGAAACCAGAAGTCAGGAAATAGAAGATAAAAATTCAATACAGCTAAATTTTACAAAAATTTCCACATTGTTGAAAATAGACATAACGTTTATTGTTGTTCCGATAAAAATTCTCAGAGTGATAGTAAGTTGATATAACAGCATTATCGGAGAATCTTTCACCACCAAAATCTCCAGGAAAAATTTTCCCTGGAGGAACACAAACTTTCTTATGAATTTCTGACCATATGAGAAAGATAATAAGTTTCCCATAAAGTCAGGCCTCTATGGATTAATATCGACATCTGTTATTTCTTATTTACAGAAATATATGCTTATAAGTGGCTCTGCGTAGAAGCACATATATAGACAAACAAGTGCGTTGTCATACCGAATTATACGTGCTGTGTCCACGACTTAATACCAAAACATGAATGACGCTAAATGCTCTCGTTACACATACATATACACATACGTGAACATTCACAAACATATTCACAAACTTATACGCAAATACACACATATATATACACAAGCACAACCCGAGAAAATATAATAATGATAGATAACATTAAAATGTTCACTTACTACCTGCAGCCAGTTAAAATATTGATTATGATTATTGATATCACAGGCATGTCCAGAAATGTCAAGAGATCTTCTAATAGAGGAACCATCGCTACTGACAGGTATTTTGTTTTATTGCTCGCAAAATGGGGAAACGTACAATCGACCTCGGCGGAATTTGAACCCAGAACGCAATCTATGTATTTGAATACAGCAAGGATTTTAAAAAGTTTTTCGCTGATACACTAATTATGCTACTCAACCACGAATTTCTTTACTGCTTCCTCGTTTTATTATTGTTTATTCCCAAGTTGTGTCCGATCGAGCAGTCCCTAAATAATGATTATTAATGTAAGCCAAAGTCGTAAATTTACATAGAGAGAAAAAAAATCAATTAAATCGATTAGAATATCTAACTTATATAGTTATTTTACTTTATCAATCCTGAAAGCAAAGTAGAATTTCACAGAATTTAAATTCACAAAATAAAAGCTCCTGTTTAACTAAGCTAATGTATTCTGCTCCTTGTGCCAATCCACTTCCTGTGAAAATATATCACCATCTAACCTTCGCTGAATGAAATACGTATGTGTCCCTCGGGAGCCTCGCAATTACTGTAAACATTACTCTGCATGTGTGTGTGTGTGTGTGTTTGTGGGTGTATTATTAGCTAGTAGTCCATAAATCAGAAATGAAATCACTCTCAATATAAGTAAAAGAGCGGATATATTATTTTATATTACCAAACAATATATTACCGATTATAGCAAGTAACTAATCAGAATGCTAGCGTTGGTTTCATGTCGAATATTCTCCAGAGGCAATTTTTAACAGGAAACTGACTGTAATATTCTCAGCAACTTCATGATATAACCAGTAATATATTGAATAATGAGATACATACATTTATGTATTGCTTTATCTTGGCTGATGATAGCTGTCCCATCAACACACACACACACACCACCCCTTCACATAGCACAATCACTTCGTTGATTGAGCCCTTTAGATTACTTTTAAGACCAGCTTCTGACTGAGAGGGTTTAAAACACAAGTGACAGATATTATTAAAGTATATTCTACATCTTTTCCCTTTGGAATCTGATTCTGAAGGAATGTTTTTGTGAACTAGCATATGTCTCTTAAGTCCAGATATTGTCTAACAAGTTTGTTGACATATGGCACAAATCGTAAAAGGGGGTTGGTGTCCAAGATCATTACCTATCTGGGCATTACAATTTTCAGGTAACTTCATATGATTCACGTATCCTGTTTTTGACAACAGAATACGGTCACATATAATACATATCCAATATTCAGTTGATTACAGTTCCAATTGTTCCTTTGCGACAGCCTTTTCAAGTTCAGAGCGCTGAATCATCTGTTTCTCTCAGGCATTGCAGCCAACCCTAACAGCACCTTTCCACTTGTTCCGATCTAAAGCATCAATTTCTCAGTCACTTTTGTTCATATCTAGTTACTTCAGGTTTTCCTTCACACAGTCTTTATACCTTTTCCTCGGCTTAGGCTGTGGTCGCTTACCAGAGTTGAGCTCACCATAAAGAAAGACGCTTTGGCAAACGTTTGTCTTTCATTCTAATAACATATCCAGTCCATCTCATTTGAGCCAAGATAACATGTAGTTCAATTGAGCTGCAACGTATCTGGTGTGAAACATTTCATCTTGACACCTAATATATGTCTGAGGTACTTTTGATGAAATCTCTCCAGCATTTTTATATGTTACTTGTAAATGGTCCATGTCTCACTTGAATAAAGAAGTGCAGACAATAAACACTCTTTATAGACACTGATTTTTGTCTGTAAGGAAATACCTCTATCCGCCCATACTCGCACTCGCTTTTCGAGCTTTCCCAGTGCAACACTTTCCTTCCTTATTCAATAGCATATCTCTGCATCAAGACTACAATCACTTGACAGTGTGCTTCACAGGTAAACAAAGGTGTCAACGATTTCTAATCTTGTTCCATTCACAAAAATGTTTGGTTCAAAATATATTTGTCCTGGCACGGGCGTAAACATTACTTTGGTTTTCTCCAGACTAATTGTGAGTCCGAAATGTACACATGCAGTGGAAAATTTGTCCATTAAATGTTACTTTCATGTTTCTGTGTAGTTCGTTAAAGCTGCTCGCAAAATGTGTTGAGCGACGAAGTTTACACAAAACAAGCCACAGTGCCTCCCTGTTTACCATATCAGATGCATTAGTTAAATCTATGAGACCTGATATAGTGGCATTTGTTCCTTTATGCATTTCTCTTGAACCTGCGTCACACAAAATATCAGCCCATTTTCCCTCGCTCAGGTCTGAAACCACACTGTTCTTCAGGAATCACATGTGGACACACATTTTCAACAAGACGACCTAACATGATCCTTGAAAGTACCTTCCCGGTATTGCCAGGAAAGTTATCACTCTAGAATTACCATACATTGCTTTTGGGCCCTTACCCTTGTATACAGAGATTAGAATGCCATTTATCCATTCTTGTTGCACAGAAGATTCATTCAAATCTCGAGTTATCAGGCATACATGCATACGTACGTACATACGTACAAACATACATACATACATACATACATACTTACATAAATACATATGTATATATGTATATAAGCATACATATAATTATGTGGTGGGGAGTATATGGCATACATGCATACGTACGTACATACGTACAAACATACATACATACATACATACATATATACTTACATAAATACATATGTATATATGTATATAAGCATACATATAATTATGTGGTGGGGAGTATACCACAGATCCTCCCAAAGCTAGAAAGTAGGTCTTATCCTAGCATGATAAGTTTATGCATGAAGTTAATCAATGAAGGACAAATCAATATTACGACACAACCAAGTTACAAAAGACACGAAGACAATTATATGAAACTTATATTCTCATCTTCAGCTGCCTAACGAAAATAACTATAGTTTCGACACATGGACAGTACCATTCAATCTGGTGGTATCAACAGCTTTAAAAACATAAACACTGCCTGGGACTCAATGGATAAGTAACAAGAGCAAAACATTGGCTTAATATGCCAATATATGCTTATCATAAATAGCAACATCGAATATAGACAAAATAGTATTAACTTATAGCTGCAAACCTAGAAATAAATGCCAGATTCAACTGGTATTTGACACATGACAAATTATTATTCCAAGTTACTTCTTGCTAGCCCCTGAACACCTATGAAATTTGTGCATAGTACGCATACAGTGAAAATATCGGAATTCAATGACGAACGCCGGTGGGATAATACAGAATAGTAGGGCATTATCAAATGGCGACGATATAAATGTTATTTGAAAAGAAAGATCGAAGATGAACTTTTAGTAAAACTAAGTTTCACCAAACTATATAGTGAGTATAAAAACGTATAGATTCAGGAGACCATCGAATTAACCCTACATATTCTTTGGTAGTTGACGAAATTTGTCGCTCATCTCAGCGCTCATCTCAGCTTTGCTTCCTTTACTAGAATCACCTTTTTTCTTTTCCTTTAAGCATTTAGAAAACGTTCATGGCTTGAGGATAATTCAGAGTTTCTTCTCTTCATCTATTTTACACTATAAATCTACGAGATCGTGTTAGAAACAAAATAAACTTGGAGTTTTGGTAATTCTGTCTCCCCTTTGACTAAAACATAGCAGACATATTGTTCTTAGCCGCACACCATACAGATATGAACCCTCTTTCACTATGGAATCACGTTCCTACTGAAATATATAAATAGATTAGTCTATATTATCTCCAAGCATAATTTCTTGCAACTAGATCCACCGCCATAACCTTCACGTAATCCAGCGTCGACTTCACCATCAATATATCATCATGATCGTCCTCATCACCATCATCTTCTAAGAGTGTGTCTGTATGTATGAAAGCATGTATATATATATGTGTGTGTGCGTGTGCCTGTATGTATGCATATATATATATATATATATATATATATATATATATATATATATATGTGTGTGTGTGTGTGTGTTTGTATATATATATATATATATATGTTGTGTGTGTGTGTGTGTGTGTGTTTGTATACGTGTGTGTGTGTGTGTATGCGTGTAATTTAGATAAAGAAGCAGTCGTGTTACAATCTCTTGTGACATGTTCTAAATAAATGGACTCAGTAAACCACTCTCTAGCTCTAAATTTACTAGCAGTTAAGCATTCTTGAATAAACAGATTCTTTTTCCTCCAGTTGAAATATACGTACACACACAAACTCACACAAATTTACGCCCACCTACATACACATATGCGCCAACATACAGACAATATTTATATATTATGTAGATAGATAGATAGATAGATAGATAGATAGATAGATAGATAGATAGATAGATAGATAGATAGATAGATAGATAGATAGATAGATAGATAGATAGATAGATAGATAGATAGATAGATACAGCTATTCATAGAAGAACACATAGGGGATCAGACGCACAAACTCACACACAAACATAATGGATCGGTAGTTTAGTACAATTGTTTCATATTATAAACATTTAATTAAAGCTGCAAATATTACAGCAAATATAATGTCAAGTACTCTTCAGCTAAATTTCATATAGGTTTTCCAAACATCTTAGAGAGTGTAAATATACTTATAAAGTTATTGATGTGAGTTCCAGGAACTTGAAGTAAGATTCCAAGCAGACTATATATATTAAGTACCATATTCTTTTGAATCTAAATTGCTTTGCTGAAATTATATATATAAATATATATATATATATATATATATAGGTACGTATATACATATATACCTAAACACACACATATATATAGATAGAGAGGCAGTTAGATAGATACATACATATATGCATAGATATACTTAAATAGAAAAATATATATATATACATAAATTAAAAGTATACATACATACACACACACACACATATATACATACATACATACATACATACATACGTACATACGTACATACATACATACATACATGCATGCATGCATGCATGCATACATACATACATACATACATACATACATGCATGCATGCATGCATGCATGCATGCATGCATGCATGCATACATACATACATACATACATACATACATACATACATACATACATACATACATACATACATACATACATACATACATACATACATACATACATACATACATACATACATACATACATACATACATACATACATACATACATAGATGTTTATAATTAAATAAAAACATGCGGTAACGTAATTGCGAAATTCAGTACGCGAAATAGGGTTCAAATCTTTTAGAAAAATGTTCTCAGTGACTTCGGTACTATGCTAAAAGTTCACATTTGAAACGATGCCAAAAGAACAGGAATTTGTTGCATGTGCGCGCAAGAGATATGAAACTATGAAGGATGACGAAGAATTGACTGAAAAAGGAACAGAACGAACAAAATTCAATTTTTTAGAGCTACAGCAGGCGGCGAACTTACAGAGTTGTCTTCTTCTTCTTCTTCCAGTCAGGACTCATGCCATTAGCCACAAAGAATAATCTCTAATTCGAGCCTACTCTAAGCTTTTATGAATGCGTGTGGCAACTTGAAGATCCACCGACCACACGCGATAGACTGGCGGTTGCACGGGCACGAAAGCTACGTTGTTATCTTCATTCCGTAAACGGTGGCTTTTAACAGGTGGAGAGCTGAACCATCCTGGGGTACAGAGAATTCGCAATCTAGACTAGGGTCTGAAAGTTTATCACACCATAGTGGATTAAACCATGGTTCCTCTGCTCTGTGGAAGAAGTAGGAAGAAAGAGTGAGAGAAAGTTGTGGTGAAAGAGCACAGTGTGGTTCACCACCCTACCCCGCCGGAGGCCCGTGGAGCTTAGGTGGTTTTGCTCAATAAACATCGCAATGCCCTGTTTGGGAATCGACCCGCATTCTTACGACCGCGAGTCCGCTGCCCTGACCACTGGGCCATTGCGCCCCCCACTGCAGAGTCGTTAGCAACGCTGGGAAAATTTACTTAGCGCCATTACGTCCGTCTTTAAGTTCTACTTTCAAATTTCGCCGGGGCCGATTTTGCCTTTCATCCTTTCGAGTTCAATAAAATAAGCATCAGTTGAGTATTAGGCTCGATGTAAACGACTAGTGCCCTCTCCTGAAAATGCTGTACCAAAATTTGAAGCCAATATTTTTGAATTTTTGACAATTTTCTTTTATACAAACACTCGTACGGACTGATAGATAGTTTGATAGATTGAAAGATTGAGAAGGAGAGAGGGGAAATTTTATCCACAGATAATTGAAAGCTGAATTGATTAAAGGTCGTTAAGCTGCAATATGTTATAAGACTGCAATAAATCCCGGTTGTAAAAACTTGAAATCTATGTCTGTTTGCTTACGTGTATGAGTTTGTGAGTGGTGCAATCTTTTTTCCGTATGGGTTTCCTGACGATCCAAAATGTATTCTTACTTGCATACGCATGGTGCGCAGAGGCAGATATAGCGGGGAACAACTCGTAGTAATTGTATGAACATATTATTATTATGTTTCTTTATTTCTTTATTGCCTACAAGGGGCTAAACATAGAGGGGACAAACAAGGACAGACAAAATGATTAAGTAGATTGCATCGACCCCAGTGCGTAACTGGTACTTAATTCATCGACCCCGAAAGGATGAAAGGCTAAGTCGACCTCGGCGGAAATGGAACTCAGAACGTAACGGCAGACGAAATTCCTATTTCTTTATTACCCACAAGGGGCTAAACATAGAGGGGACAAACAAGGACAGACAAAATGATTAAGTCGATTGTATCGACCTCAGTGCGTAACTGGTACTTAATTCATCGACCTTGAAAGGATGAAAGGCTAAGTTGACCTCGGCAGAATTTGAACTCAGAACGTAACAGCAGACGAAATACCGCTAAGCATTTCGCCCGGCGTACTAATGTCTCTGCCAGCTCGCCGACTTAATAGTAATGATAATAATAATCCTTTCTACTATAGGCACAAGGCGGGGAGGGGACAAGTTGTTTACAACGATCCCAATGTTTCACTTGTACTTGATTTATCAACCTCGAAAGGATGAAAGGCAAAGAACGGAGGGACGGGCGAAATCGCCACCTTAATAATAATAATAATTTCTTTGCCCTAGGAGTCGGGAAGACACTCGGCAATAAATGGAAGCAAATTTAAAAGAAGAAAAAAAAAGTAATAATAATAATAATAACAATAATAATAATATCATCGTCATCATCATCATCATCATCATCATCATCATTATTATTATTATTATTATTATTATTATTATTATTATTATTATTATTAATAATAATAATAATAATAATTAGACACAATACCCAAGACTTTAGAGGAGGAGGCAGTCGATTACATTGTCCTTCTCTTGCAAGCTATTTGGTTTCACCGATGCATCGACATTAATCAATTGTAGCATTTCTCAATAAATAATTTTTAAATAATTATTGCAAAATTCTCGTGAGTGGGGGATAATAATATCCAAATGATGGGGCGTGAAGGAGTGTTGTGTATAAGGTCGAGTCGTCTTTGCTGAAGATTAGGAGCAAAAAAAGGTTATTTAGATGTGATTTGACAAGTACAAAGAAATTAATCCGCAATATAAGAAGCGAAAAAATTCTTGGAGTTTGATCTATGCACAACGATATCTTTTCCAGATCGTAAATTCTTGATTTATAAGAAACTATTTCCGCTTCAAGAGGGTGTGTTACGATTATCAAATGGCAATTGCGTCCAGCTCCATATGAGAAAGAGAGATAGTCTCAAGATTCATGAAAGTAAGCAGATGTACGTATATGTGGACCTGCATGAATTTCTATATGCGTGAATACATATGTATATGCGCGTGTGTATATGTTTGCATGTATGTATGCAAGTATATGTGTGTGCATGTATGTATGTGTGCATATCTATATGTATATGTATGTGAGTGTATATTTATATCTATCTATATATATATATATATATATATATGAATAGTGTGTATCGCAGGAGTGGCTGTGTGGTAAGTAGGATGCTAACCAACCACATGGTTCCGGGTTCAATGCTACTGCGTGTGGCACCTTGGGCGAGTGTCTTCTACTATAGCCTCCGGCCGACCAAAGCCTCGTGAGTGGATTTCGTAGATGGAACCCGAAAGAAGTCCGTCGTATATATATATATATACACAAACACACACGCACACAAACACACACACACACACACGCTATATGTACTGTACTGGTACTCCGTCGGTTACGACGACGAGTGTTCCAGTTGATCCGATCAACATAACATCCTGCTCGTGTACCCTTGACGTAGTTCTGAAGGAAATTCAGCTGGATACAGAGTGCGGCAAGGCTGACCCTTTGAAATACAGGAACTGCTCATTTTTGCCAGCTGAGTGGACTGGACCGAACACTCTAACCTCTAAGCCACGCGCCTCCAAACTACGTTTCATGTTTCAGTCTTCATATGTGTATATATGTGTGTATGTATGTGTGTATGTATGTACTATGTATATGTGTTCTTGTCTCTCCGAATTACCTATGTACCTATCTATCTATTTATCTATCTGTTTACTTACATATCCATTTACCTACACACACACACACACACACACACACACACACACACATATACGTTTACCTTAAAGACTACTAACAACTCTGCCTGAGAATGTATGAGCAATGGGTATTGGGGTATGACTACCTCCTACATATATTTCATATTTAGTACTGGGGATGTTTAATTTATCAGTACGTATTCCTGTATTTGTTTGAATGTTGGGTCCTTTGGGTGCTTGGATAAAATGCGGATGTCAAGTTAACCCAACGTGCCTCCATGTTGGTAGGGTATACAGAACTCTTGTTATATTGTCCCAAAGGTTCATTTAGTGTCTCCGCAATGCTTCTAAATGTCTCACCTATGTATATCATGCATTTGTCTTTACAAGCGCCTTCTATGCACCTTATGGTGCAAACTATATTTCTAGTTCTACATTTCATGCCAGGTTTAATCTTACATACCATGCAGTTACCATTGGTGCATGTGGTATTCTCAAAGGAGCACGTCATCCATAATTGTGATCTGATGGTGCTCCCTGGCTTATCAACGATCTTAATGTTGAGTCTGGCTTCCTTCAGAGTTTTTCCAAAATTCCTTGCTAGCTTTCCATGGGCTGTGGCCTCTACAAACGTCACTCCTTGCTATTGGTCGGTCATGTATCAAGTGTTCACTCTATTTACTTTGTCACAAACTCCTTGTATCCTACTTCAGTCTTTGTTTCTATATGTTGGGCAGATACCACTGGTTTCATTACATATGATGCTATCTAACTTCTTTCTAGCTCCCCTGTACACTCGAACCCTATCTTTCTGATAATATCCAGAAAATTGCACGTTGTGCATGAAGTTCTGTACATGTTTTTTTGTTTCATAGGTTTTGTATAGTGAAAACACGTTGTTCGTTATCCTAAATCTGCTATAATTATGTTGATTTTCATGTTGTGTGACAAAGCTGAGTTCTTGTGAACAACATATTTAGAAGCTTTGGGTTTCATGTAATAGGAGTGGAGGAGCTGCAATCTGTTGTTCACAGTCTCAAACCAAATTTCAACATCAAGGACAGGGAGTCTATTGTTAGGGTGCCTAGTGGGGTAATCTATGGTTACTTTCTTACTTTGGTGGATGGAATTAGCTACGTGCTGGATGCTCTCCCTTATGCTCCCCTCAGTTTCTACATTACAATTACTAGAGGTTGTCCTAACTAGAATATTAATGTCAACTACATACCTACAGTAAAGCAAAACAGTTGTGGATTGTATGTGCGTATACACACACAGACACACACACACACACACACACACACACACACACACACTCCCACACGTGCATGAGGTACGCGAAATAACCCAAAGTGACAAATGGCATGAATTTGGGGTACAAAGGAGAATAATGTTATTAAATACCGTGCAAAAAAATTAAAAGGCGTCGACAGCGGAACAGAGCGCCACTGTCGAAGCCAACGGCCGCGTTACGGTCGGAGGCGGCGCTAGGCGCTAGGCCCCTAGGCCTACGCCGCGGTCGGCGAGGTAGAAAGGAATAAAGAGTTAAATGTCATGATTTATTGAAATTATGTTGAAGAGTTGGTAAAGTGCTAAAGGAAAACGACTACGAATGAGAAAAGCAGATAACCTCGAGAATCAACAATTCTAAGGGATTAACGCAATAATTATTAGGGATTTAGGGATAATGTACTTTGTTTTGTATTGTTTTATTTTCCAGAGCAGTGGTTCTTAAACTGGGGCGCGTGCCCCCATAGAAGGGTGTCAGTAACTTCCACGAGCTCTTAAGAAAAAGCAGGAATTTCTCTAATTTGTTATTCTCTCAACTAGAATGGCCAAATTTTGAGAAGTTTATGAAATAATGCAAAATAATCGCCTTATACTTTTAGTTTTCTTATTCTACTATCTTAGCGCCGCTTACCATTTTCTGTACTTATTGACCCTCTAAGCCCTCACTAATTCTGAATTGTAGCTTTAACATTTGCCTTTATTTTGTTACAACAAGACTCAAGTTAAGGACCACTGGTATAAAGCTTAGATATTATTGTCGTGTAAAGACAAACATCTTTTCCAGTTAATATATTATAAACAAGTTTGAACCACAGTTTTCATATATATATATGAAAATAATGTTATTCTTAAAAATCAAGAGATATGCTGAAACATTATCAAACCATTATAGTAACATACTAAGAGATATTAACTTAATTTAGAAAATTGAAAACTGTTTTTAAATTTTAGCAAGATGAAAATATAATATATTTGAAAATAGGAAATAAAACAAAAGTATGTAATAGGTTCTACTTTAGCTCTGTTTAATAAAGGCTCAAAAAAATTAAAACACAGATTGGAGAAATAAAAACTTTAATAATAAAATCCAAATTTTTTATATTACATGTTTATGTTAAAAATATAGTAAATTTTTTGTAAGATAAAAATTATAATGTGAAACCAAATGTTAAACTAAGATTCAGATTTAAGTATTACAGAAAGTGCTAGGTAAAACTAAAAGCTATGCAAAATCTTTTTTCTTTTAAAGAAACTTTTTTTATATTTTCGAACAAACAAATACAATATTTTACTGTAAAAATTTTTCCTATAACTTTTCTTTTAATTTAACTTTTATTCCAATTTTTTATTTATTTGATATTTTTTCAAAAGTTTTTACTCCAAGCGTTCTAACCTGGGCTAGCATTTTAACTTGGGCCTTCACACTACTTACACGAGCCTTTTCTTTTGTTCACATATTTGTGTTGTCCACTGCGCATCAAATAATTCGTAATGAGCGCAAAGAAACGGAAGTATATTGACGAATATATTCGATTTGGATTTGTATCCCTCCAAAACGGTGACATAGAAATCCCCCAGTGTGCTACAAAACTTCGGGTAATGATGGAATGTGACTGTCACGGTTGGAACGCCACTTGAAGATAACATATCCTGCTCTTGTAGACAAGCCCAAAGCATTCTTTGAAACAAAATGACATTTCTTGAGGCAAGCTTAGTTGAACGGTAGCAGAGCTTTTCGGCAACAAACTTCAATGGATGTTGAGGCTTCCTATGAGATCGCTATGTTGATTGCAAAGAGCAAGAAGAACCATAACATCGGAGAGTCTCTCATAAAACCAAGTCTACTCCATGCAGCAGAACTCGTTCAGGGGAAAGATAATGCAAACAAGCGTTCCCAGATTCCACTAACAAACGATGCAGTCAAGGGAAGGGTAGTCGACTTGTCTCAAGACATCAAAGATCAAATTCTCGACCAAAAGATTCTGTTTTTGCCATCCAATGTGACGAAACTAGTGACATCGCTCAGTGTTCTAAGCAACTGGTATATGCTCTCGTTTTGTGCCAGGCAACTGTGTAAATGATTAAATATTCTGTCACTCTATTGGTAGTTGTATAACAGCAGCAGCAATTTTTCGTGATATATCTTTCAGGAAAACCAACTTTCATGGGATTCGCTGCTAGGGGTGTGCATTGATGGAGCTCCAGCCGTGCTTGGTCTGCAGTCTGGATTCATTACTAGGGTGAAAGAAAAAAATCCACCTGTTGTAGGTACACACTGCATGCTTCATCGTGAAGCCTTAGCATCCAGAACGTTACCTACTGAAATGATAAATGTTCTGAACGTGCCTATCAAGGTTGTCAACTTTGTTAAAGGTGGAGCCTTAAACAGTCGTCTTTTCAAACTGTTGTGTGGATTCTGAACATGAAGCATTGCTTTTTTACCCGAACATACGATGGCTATCAAAGGGGAACATGCTCGGACGGCTTTATGAACTACGAGAAGTAGCAATATTTCTAGATTTGCTTCAGGAAAGTAGATCTCCATGACAAGCTCCAGTCTGAAGGTTTTCACCTATCTCTAGCTTACCTGGTGGACATCTTCGAAGCGTTGAATGCTCTCGACCTTAAACTACAAAGGAAAAACATCAACATTCTCACGCACCAAGATATTATTTGAAACTTCATGGCCAAACTCGACCTCTGGAAATGTCGAATTCAACAGGGAAATACAGCCAGTTTTAGTTAGTTGGATTCTGCCCTCATTCACCGTAACTTTGATTCTGAGTTAAAGAAACAAATAATCACGCATCTACCTAACTTGAAAACAGAATTTATCAGATAGTTCCCAGATATCGATGAAAAGCGTGAAGCTTGGAAATTCACCAGGAACCCATTTCAGCATGAAGTGACTGA
>NC_043005.1:11323609-11333609 GCF_006345805.1 Octopus sinensis | reverse complement strand
TGACCAAATCCTAAAACCTCTCATCGTACCCTTCATTGCACGTCGCAATAGCCACATGTTCCAGCAGGACACTGCTCCCTCCCACACGCCCAGGGTCACCATGGACATCCTATGTCAGCACAACTGGGTTCAACCCCGAGCTGAGAGCCCGGATTTGAACCCAACTGAACACCTGTGGAACGAAATCCATAGACGGTTGAACCAGGTGATCCCAGGGCCGAAAATTCGTGTGGAACTGGAGGCAGCTTTCCTAAGGGTGTGGGCACAGGTGCCAATGGCCTTTGTGAACCGTCTCATGCACTCCATGTAGTGATAGTGTATGGCCGCTTTGAACACCCAGGGAGGGCATATACGTTATTGAACCTGTCACGCCCTACAATCTCGATGTGCTGGATCTGCCCACTACCAGAACACATTACAATGACCCATAGACTGTGGTCAAAGTGCATCCAAGAAGTTGACTTTATCAGATTTATCAAAATTTATCTCTAACATAATGAAATTAAAACATATATCACAGTCAGGGCCGTCTCGCGTTTCTTTTGCTGTTTAGTGTATTTATTAGATTCTACACAGAAATTGTTCGCAATAACTTCCAAGTTTCAGTTTGCTTGCCTTCGTCAGACTGAATGCGAACTGGCCGAAACTTGGATGTCACCGTAAATTGTTTCTTTATAGAAGTTTATAATAAGGTAATTGGTCTAGGACAGAAAGATAGCAGGGTAACGCCGTCAGTAGGATGGTGAGAGAGAAATAAGGGATGCTATGCTTAGAAAGGTTAAGCTAAGTTGGCGGGAATAAAGGACATGAGAAATGAACAGGTAGAAGGAAGTGATAAGTGAGAAGTTAGCAATTAGCGATGGGAAAAGTAAAAGCTAAGAATGAAAGATGACGGAATTGGGAAAATATAGAAAAATTACAAAATGAAATAATGAAAAATGAAAGAAGGAAAATATAACGAAAAGCTGAGATAGTGAGAAAGGTTTTGATAAATTTTAATAGATTACATGAACAGTGGACAGTGAGGAGGCCCTTGGAAATCCTCGTTTGAAAATCCCAGAAAGTTTTTCTTCTATCAATTTTTCAAAAGTTCAAAAGTTCATACATAAATATATTCTTATATCTATACTTATATATGTATATATTCGGACATATACACACATAATGTTATATACATACATATATATATATATATATATACACACACACATATATATATATATATATATATATATATATATATATATATATATATATATATATCGTCATCATCTTTTATCGTCCGTTTCACATATCACACACTCAGACATATATTTCATATTATATATATATATATTATATATATATATATATATATATATATATATATATATATATATATATATATATGCATTTATATACATGTATACAATATATATACATATATCATATATATATGTATATATCATATATATATATACATAATACATATATGTATATACATATATATATATATATATGTGTGTGTGTGTGTGTGTATGTGTGCGTGCGTATATATATATATTTAAATGCGAGAATTAAGCCGTTTCATCAGGAAATAAAAGTGAAATATATTTCAGTTTTACTTCCTGGTGAAAAGATTTGTCTATTCCATTCGAGTAAATTATGCATATTTCCATATTAATTGGCAATGACTGCTTATATGAGGTTGCTTGTATTTTAATTGTGGAAGTAACTATCGAAATTTTGAAATATCAGTGCTTTATAGTCTTCTAAGTATTTTGCTCTGAACATTAGCCAGTTCATCTCTTAGTAAACTCATTTCCATTGTGGATATTGCATTCAAGTAATGGCATATTTGAGGTTAACGACATGATAAAAAGTTGACTTCTTAAACTCGGTGGAGACATTTTTAGTGTGTTTAAGCACTAATTTAATGTACTAAATTATTTATGTGTACGTCTGCCTGAGTGCCCACACTTATGTCTCTATATGTGCCCACACATACAGAGACATACACCCACATACACACACACACACACACACACACGCATCCATATACACAGGCATACATGTTTGTACGTATGTGTGGACTGATAATTAGACATGAAGCTGGAGGCAGATAAAAGCGACAGACATCATTAGAAGAAAGTGATACAAACTCTCGTGGTGAATAATAAACTGACAGGCACATAGCAACAATCCGTCACAATAACAGCAAGATTCCGACAGTTTGACAGGTGGACAGATGGGAAACAAGAAACTTTTTCAGAATATTTTTGACCTTAGGTCATATTTCACTAATATTTATGCAGATTTCATATCGTAACTCATAAATTATTTACGGTAGAATTCTCAGTTCCAATCCTTGCGGAATAGTTGAAATAATTACCGGGCGATTCTAACTGATGTTGTGTTGTATTTTCCTTACTGCATAATTAAAGCGAAAATTCCATTGTTTTATGTTTCTTAAATATGCTAATAATCTATCGTTTATGTTTAACAGTCTATCGTTTCTAAGTATTTAACCTCCCTAATTATTTATATAAAGTACCTGCACTGTACAGGAGTTGATTTGTCTCTTTCACTCGCTTTTATTCTTCTTCTTTTACTTTTTTTTTTTGTTAATTTCAGCTCGGGAGATGCGGCCATACTGACTGTCTTCTGATTTTCACTCGAGTCAAAGAACTCGACAGTAGTTAAATCTGGAGAAACATGAACCCTGCCATGCCTAATTGCCCAAAACAGCATGTACGTCACACCTGTGCTCCTGATAACTACTTGTAAACGTTTACATACATATATAAACATTTCTGTCCTAATATTTCACGCCAACTCATGTTCATATATTTAATGATTTTCTCATCATTAGAGTAAAACATGCACGAAGTTGTCTCCCTTAGCTGCTTAAATTGTTAAAATAATAGTCATCATTGTACCAATGTGTCTTGTCCTCACCATAGGCATTTAATGCGCTCTACATTAAGTATGTTACTTATCTATTCAAATGAATAAATTCTCCCATACAATCCGGAATCCGATACGGTGTTGATGCAAAATGCTGGCATTAGTTCATTTCTAAGTAAAAATAATTATAGCTACCTATTTTGCTTTTGATTTGTTCATACTTCTCGATTCTCTTTACATAATACTAGCAGTATCGCCCGGCGTTGCTTGGGTTTGTAAGGGAAATAACTATATAAGCATTTTTAGAGATGTAAAGTATAATAGCCATCTCAATATGGCTAACCACAAAGGGGGGTGTTACTGTAGCTTTTTACGTTCTGAGATTTAATAATAAATTTTTAGAGAGTTACTTATATATGCCAAAAATGCATTAAAAATGGGAAAAATTGATGGTATTTTTCTTTTAAATCGTAGACTCATCGTAGACGTGCGCTAATACCCAGAAGGGCTCGATATGAATCACGACTATAATATACCCGGTTTTGGTTACACTGCACCGCAAAATGTGGGAGTAGTTAGGAATCTAAATCGTAGGAGACAGACACACAACTTCACTTTTATATATAAAGATATTTGGGCCTCGATCTCAGAATGCTAAAGAGATAACATTTGTTTTCCTTTATTGGAATATTTATTATTCGTCTTGCAGAACCATTTTGGTTGAAAGATGTTGAATTCACTGAAAAAAATATTCTATTTGATTCGTTCCGGTTATGGAAACTAAAACCAAGCAATCAAACGTTAAAGATTTGTGTTCCGCATTTATAAGATCTTTGAAAAAGAACTGTTTATTAGAAATTCCTGAGACCGACTTCTGTTTACAAAAAAAAAAGACTTAAATTCTAGTGAGACATGTGCTGATGAAGAATATTCGCAAAGAAATTAGAGGTGTTCAGCGCTTAATGCATTTCGTAATCATGCTGAAAGCTGTTATATTAGGTATTGTTGGTTATCACAAGATATAATGATACAATGAGTGAGGCTATAGGTGTTGCATGTCCTACTTGAAATAGCAGCTACATCTCAAATCATACCCTACCGTCTTAAAAATGGAAGGTTACATTACGCAATGTAGTCTGGTAAATATTTAAAGACAGAATGAGAAAGGCTTGAACGACTGCGATCATAGGTTTGCTTACTCAGGGTGACTTGGGACCAAACAACAAAAACAATAAGGTATAAAGGTGGAGAAACCGAGTACTCTTTCCGTTAAATTTCCTAATTCAACAGTCCTCATATTAGTTAGTTTTTATAAATGGGGAATTATTACAGTGAGCAGTCGGTGAAGTATTTTCTCATATGATAATTCTTCGTGTTACTAATATTACAACTCTACCAACTTTTACTTTTAATAATTTATTTCCCTAGAAACAGTTGACAAAAAAACGTTTCTGTTTCGTCAAGAGATTACTAGCAAAACATTACAATTCTTACTTGGAAACAAAATTGTATTGTTGAAAGTCAATGGGAAATGTCTGAATATTAGAAAGATTGATTTGTATGATAGATTATTGGTATGATAGAATAATAAATCTAACAATATCTGCAGCTGGCATCAGACTCAGATAAAACATATCGGCACCAAATCAACAAAAACAACACATTTGGGGAATTCGAGATAGGAATTATTTAAAAATAAGAATCCGACACTATTTGACGACTGCTTCATAAGACTTTAGTGAAGTGGTACGTTGGCACAATCTTTAAAGCGCTTGTGTTATTTGTTACAGCTCTTACTGCTCATGGTTCAAATACAGCCATGATCAACTTTATCCTCTATCCTCTTAGTATCGAAAAAAAAAGGATCAATCTAGGATAACGGATTGGCAGAACTCTAAGGATGTCGGATTGGATGATTTGCAGTAGTTGTTCCTGTTCCCTGCATCCTTGGGCGGTAGACTTAATCCATCACTGGTTTAACATCACCACATGGTGACACGGCTGCGTTTTGTGTTGTAAACACATTCAGACTACAGATCTCCACTAATTATAGTTTGGATGGAAAACATTTCTCTGACCCTTAAAGGGTCAGAGATATGCTTTCCATCCAAACATGAATATGAAACAAAAGAAACCAGGAGAGGTTTATTGATCACTAATTCGTCCCACATGTTATTTACATTTTCATGGAGGGTATTCTACCATGTTAGAAGCGCGCGTACACACACACACATACTTCTGTGGAAAACACATCATCATCGTCAACCATAAACAGTACCTCAGATATAGTTGTTATATATTTTATGTCTATACATTTATATTTATATATTTATATACATTTATATTTATATATGTTATATAATTTATGCCTTTACATATTTTATGCCTGGAGGCGCAATGGCCTAGTGGTTAGGGCAGCGGACTCGCGGTCATAGGATCGCGGTTTCGATTCCTAGACCGGGCGTTGTGAGTGTTATTGAGCGAAAAACACCTAAAGCTCCATGAGGCTCCGGCAGGGGATGGTGGTGATCCCTGCTGTACTCTTTCACCACAACTTTCTCTCACTCTTACTTCCTGTTTCTGTTGTACCTGTATTTCAAAGGGCCGGCCTTGTCACTCTGTGTCACGCTGAATATCCCCGAGAACTACGTTAAGGGTAGACGTGTCTGTGGAATGCTCAGCCACTTACACGTTAATTTCACGAGGAGACTGTTCCATTGATTTGGATCAACCGGAACCCTCGTCGTCGTAACCGACGGAGTGCTTCCATCCATTTATGCCTATAATGAAAGTCCTTAAAATCTCTCTTCAATTTCAACATAACATTGTTTATCAGAATATGGGCACTATTAATAACGATGAATATTATTCAAAAATAACCGGTACTTTAAGCCGTCATAATTTCAATAAATACCATCTCAGGTTCACCCACTTATATACCTATTTCTTCTCAACTGTCTCAGCAGCCAAAATTCTCACTAAACACTTCGATTAATCTGTTCTTCATTGAAAATGGAACTGCTTCTACAAAGGCTTTCATCTCAAACTCAACAACAAACACGACAACCCCATTAATTTCAGCGACCTGACAGGTCCTGTTAAGGCGATATGCACTTTCCATTTCGACCAACTAAATTTAATAGAAAAATAAAAGTCTCTCTACAATCTCTTACGTATCATTGAAACTTGTAATTTGACTATATTTCAATGAAATAAATCGTTTTATTTACATCAATCATATAACAGGAATCAAACCATCGCTAGAACCAAAAAAAAAAGAAAAATAAGAAAACAACAAAAAAAACAATAAAATGAAATTTTATAAATAAATAAAGAGATGAAGAAAACCAATAGCATCCAATCATTAAAATATCAATAAATCAATAAATTTCACGATTTGACAAAATGTTCCTGTTTTGAGAGAAAATTGAGTTGTTTGATTAATTGAAATGTTTCAATGAAAAAATAAAGGTGTTTTTTTTTACGCAATTATATATGACACACACACACACACACACACACACACACACACACACACAATGTATAGGTGCATATATATTACAATTTCAAATAAAATTGCTTAAATTTAAAATAATAATAATAATGATAGTAATAACAATGATCATAATAGTAATAATAACAACAATAACAATGATCATAATAATAATAATAATAATAATAATAATAACAGCAATAACGATGGTCATAATAATAATAATGATAATAAAAATAATAATAACTGTTAGTATTCTTAACGCATTATTATCATTATTAAAAATTATATCAAATGTAATTATTATCATAATTTCAATTATTATTATCGTTGTCATTGTCGTAGTTATAATTGTTGTTGTTGTTAATATTATTATTATCAATAGTATGATTATTATTATTGCATCATGAATTATTTAGCTATGTGTTGCATTCCCTATTATTTCATACTTTATCACTCTTTCTATTTTCTTTCTCTGTCTCGCTGTCTCTCTTTCACACCATCCCTCCTCTCTCTCTCTCTCTTCTCTCTCTCTCTCTCTCTCTCTTCTCTCTCTCTCTCTCTCTCTCTCTTACACACTGACTCTCCAACTCACAATGTCAGGGTTTTCACTCATGCACATAACCTCATATACACACAGATATACATAGACGCATACATGCGCATATATATACTCAGACACACATACCCACAATAAACACACAAAGGCACATACACACACACACACACACGTGCGACAACACACACACACACACACACACACACAAATCTACATTCACGGATACGCGCCCACAAGTATTCATTCACACATTATTTTAACATTTCAAAGGAGATCAAAGTGACTAAACTTAATATTTTCAAAAAAAAAAAATTTTAACAACAGCAACATTAATAATAATAATAATATAATAATAATATAATAATACAATAACAATATAATAATAATAATAATAACAATAACAATAATAATAGTAATTAAATAATAATATATAATAATAATAATAATAATAATAATAACAATAACATAATAATAATAATAATAATATAATAATAACAATAACAATAATAAATAAGTATAATAATAACATAATAATAATAATAATAATAATAATAATATAATAACAATAACAATAATATAATAATAATAATAACAATAACAATAATAATAATAATTAATAATAATAATATATAATAATAATAATATAAAAAAGCCTCACCGCTGTTCAATTATGCTTTCTGTTTTTTTTACCTTAACTCTATATTTATTGGTTTCCAGCCTAGCGCCATTTTCTATATGGACACATTGCGGTTGTAATAGTTAAAGACATGCCAACGCACCATCAGTCTTATTAGAATGTTCTTTGATCAGTAATAGAAACTTTGACGATTGACGAATTCTGAATTTCTGTTAGATGTTATGTTTCCATAATGCCTACGACAAAGTTAGTTTTTTTTTTTCTGATTCCTATTTGATACGATACGCACACGTAAACAACCACCCTCCATTCACACACACAGGCTTTTCACAGAGATGGCTGTATTTATACACATGTGTATACAAACGAATACATTGTTGCATAATTCGTACATGTTGCATAATTCGATATGTATGCATGCATATGTATATATATATATATATATATATATATATATTATATATATATATATATATATAATA
The DNA here is from genome assembly GCF_006345805.1 of Octopus sinensis. NCBI lineage: Eukaryota > Metazoa > Mollusca > Cephalopoda > Octopoda > Octopodidae > Octopus > Octopus sinensis. Next base: position 11,325,552 of record NC_043005.1, on the reverse strand, counting down.
TATATATATATATATATATATAATATATACATACATATATATATATACATATATATAGCAAACACATTTACGTATACTCACAGCTATACGCAGGTACACACACACACTGACGTTTTAAATTAGCTAATACGTAAAACATTTGGAAATTTAATCAAACTATAATTATTATATATATATATATGTGTGTGTCTGAGTGTATGTATGTATATGTAAGTATATATATATGTGCATGTATGTATATATATATATATATATATATATAATATATATATATACACACAAACACATACATATATCTTTATTCATACGCATATGTCCATACATATATACATACATATGTGTGTGAGCGTGCTTATGTGTGTGTATGTGCGTGTGTATGTGTGTGTGCGTGTGTGTGCGTGTGTGTGGACGTATTTATTTCAGGTAGCCAGATAGTAAGATGCACATAGAAAAGCTTCAGATCACATGATACCGCCGTCAGCAAGGATGCAAAGTAGTTCGTCAATGTTTTGCTTTTCTTTTATATACACCACGGCATAGACGTCGGTGAATATCGGAAATAGCCGAAATATAAAGAACACAAATAATTTCAATTTGCTATGCAAATAGTTTTGCTTAGGCAACTCGCATTTTCTAAATCAACATTAAGAACACAGATTAAAAATTAACTTAAGGAAATGAGCTGGTAAAGTAATTATATGGATAAATGTTTAGCAATTATATTGAAAATAATGTCTTATTTTGTGCCATGCGATTGACGACATGGCTCAGTAAAATTGAAACGATTCCGAGAGAGACGATATATACAATGATACTTATATTTAGTAAATGCGAAGTGACACAGGAAATATTATCAAACCCTTTATTGAAATAATAATGGAATATATTTAACACCGCTGTGTAGAAGATTTCGCTCTAAGTAATGGTGGAATTTGTATAACTGACAAGTTTAAGTCATTGTACGTGCTTAAAAAACGCACGACTTAACACATCGCCTCGTTTTACACCATCACTTGGCATTTTGGGTATCTTTAGTTGAGTTCACTTTGTTGTATGCATTTAGACTAAGTCTCCTATTTGAGGATATCTCGCTCCTTTGTTCCATATCTTGGAGACCTTGTGAGAGTCATGATCACTGTCTTTTCTCCTGATTAAAAGGCAACAAAACAACCTAGGAGTGTAATCAACCCCACTCCTATGTGTGTACGTGTGTGTGTATGTGTGTGTGCGCGTCTGATGGAGAGCGAGTGGTGGAAGCACTCCGTCGGTTACGACGACGAGGGTTCCGGTTGATCCGATCAACGGAACAGCCTGCTCGTGAAATTAACGTGTAAGTGGCTGAGCACTCCACAGACACGTGTACCCGTAACGCAGTTCTCGGGGATATTCAGCGTGACACAGAGAGTGACAAGGCCGGCCCTTTGAAATACAGGTACAACAGAAACAGGAAGTAAGAGTGAGAGAAAGTTGTGGTGAAAGAGTACAGCAGGGATCACCACCATCCCTGCCGGAGGCTCGTGGAGCTTTAGGTGTTTTGGAGAGCGAGTGCCAAGGAGGGAGAGAAGAGAAGCAGAGAGTTTGTCAGTTACAAATATGTAAGGGAAAATAATAAACAACTCAAAAATTAAGAAAATTAAACGGTATTTCAAGAGGAATTGCTAATTAAGATAAGAGATGAACAATTCACATACACACATTATGGTTTTGCTTGTTGTTTAGTCTCAAACCTATCGTACGAAGTCATGATGTACTGAATTACAATAAATAAAAATAAATGCGCCCGTTTTAAAGCCTAGCCAGGCTCATGGGCCCGGTTTCCCGGTTTCAATGGCGTATGTGTTCTCCAGCTGGACGGGACGCCAGTCCAAGGCAGCGTTACTCATTTCTGCCAGCAGAGTGGACTGGAGCAACGTGAAATGAAGTGTTTTGCTCAAGAACACAAC
>NC_043005.1:11293609-11318609 GCF_006345805.1 Octopus sinensis | reverse complement strand
TATGATTTCTAATTAGTCGTATTTGGAGATATGTTCACTGGTGTTTAGTAATTATTTGGCTGCTATTACAAGCAGGCCGAACAAGCAGGTCACCTGTACCTAATCTGCTTGTCACGCTTTTCCCGATAGGTGGAGCCACGTTGTTTAAGAGCTGTTTCCGATTTTATGATTGCATTCGCTGACTCAGTTGCATATTATGCCAATACACACACATGCTCTTGCATGTACACAACACCGCATACATATTTATAAATACTCTGATACTCTGCTGCATACACGAAGTACAAACAATCATCTATAAATATGTACAAATATATATGTACAGTCACAAAGAGAAACATGCATACGGAATTTTATAATCATCCTCTAGGCACATAAATACTCACGCATAGTGGCCTTAGGAGCGACGTTCAAAGGTAATTTCATAATCACAGCTTGACATACACATATACCCACGCATACAAGCATACAGCTACATACTCACGCATACACACACACACACACATTCACAAACTCATACATATGTATAGAAATATGCGACCTTACGATACATTTATTCATCAAAGCCAAAATCTACACTTACAGAAACAGAGTATGAACATTCATACAGGAAAAACATTAGAATACATCGAAATAATCACATCTAGACATGCACAAGCATACAGACACTTGCATATGCACACACACACACACACATACGCTAACCGTCCGCAAATGGCGTGCACATGTATATACACGACATACACATACAAACAAATATACAGGCATACACAAAAGCAAGACAAAATCATACACTCGCATACATATACACTCTCATTCAGATGCTGAGAGCAAGCAGTAAAATGCATATTTCCACATTGAAATGTAATGATATTATCATTATGAAATATTTCTAATTTAAACCTAAATTTCAATAATTACAAATAATTTCGCAGCGGAGTACTTTTGGTTCAATATACGACATATTTATGATAATTAGTCCTCCTGGAATATTAGCTTGCATTTTCAAGCAGTCCATTTGCTAATTGCTGTCGTTTTGCCAATAATTGCCAACATTTCAAGCAAAGAACAAAAAAACTATATAATTTTTATTTCATTAATAATATATTAGTAACGGTGGTGAGCTAGTAGAATCGTTAAAGTGTCGAGAAAATGCCAACAGTATATATTCCGACTCTTGATTGGCTCTTAACTTTCTGGGTTAAAATCACGCCGAGGTTAGCTTCGACTTTCCTCCATCTGAGGGTCAATCAAATATAATACCACAGAAATATTGGTCTCGACGGTATCAATTAATTCCTTCCCCTTAAATTTCTGGCTTTTTGTCTAAATTAAAAGCTATTAATATATGAGAAAAACAACGGATTAGCAGAAGAGACCGAGCGATTGGCAAAAAGGACGTGTTGTGTTTGTACTAGGATTTTATATTCTGAATTCAAACTTGCATTTCATCCTTTCAAAGTTTAAGCAATAAAGGACTTGGGTCACTGTAATCGGCTAATCGTTTCCCTTCCAAATTTGTCATCTTGTATCTAAATACGTAAATATCTAAGTTAGGAAGTATACTGTCTTTTTTGAGGCTGGTGGATTGGTAGAATCGTTACAGCGTCGGAGGAAATAGCTTGCAGTATTTAGTATATATATATATATTATGTTGTGTCTAGGGAGAGTCATTTTCTTTTTGTGCCTTATAATTTAACACATTCACCGGTAAAATTTGACTTATTTCCTATCTTTATTTTCCAAAAATTTTCGTTGCGTGTTACAACCTTTTATACATATATATGTGTGTATGTGTGTGTGTGTGAGAGAGAGAGAGTGTGTGTCTGTGTGTGTGTAGGTATGTATGTATATATGTATGTATGTATGTATATGTATTCAAGTAAGCTGTGCAAAGCAAACCAAAATTTCGTCCGTAACTAAATAGACCGGTACGCTTTCACATACCATTCACCGGTACACTTTCACATACCATTCAACGGTACGTTTTCACATGCCACCACTTGAACTTTGCCCTCCAATCTTCAAGAAACGAATGTGTCCTAGTCAAGTACTAAAGAGATTTTATTGACTAAATCCGTATTCCGATAAATTATAACATTTTAGCTCAATCCCGCGTCACATCTTGGGGAAATGTCCATAACCTCAACTTGAATAAATACTTATGGATTAAATTTATTAATTAGAATCTGTGGGAACAGTTAATTAATGCTTGCGTGTTGATTTGAAGATGTGTGTCGGTGCATATGTTTGTATTAGTATATAAGTATAGAATAGTGTATTCTATACTTATTAGTATATAACTATGGAACGTGTCAATAAGTGCAAACAGACGTTATCGCAGAAACGGAAGTAGGTCTTGTATAAAGCGGTTGCACCTAATGAGAGAAACGTGACCACTTGTTAGGTAATGGTAAGCTCCTTTATGTCAGCGAGAAATAGCAGTCAAATACTCCTAAAATTTCACCGTAACCGTCTTTCAAAATCTCATTGAATTTTATTCTTCTAAAATACCGAAAAGGACATGATGGCCATTGCTGGAATATATTTAACCACCGGTCTCCTGTGAGACTGACCCTCTGGTTGGACGGAAGATCGTTTACCCACTTTATTACTCCTATCGTTTCTCAGGTGTCTTTCGAAGTGTTCATTTTGTTGAAAGTAATTGGTGAAACTTTCTGATCACAGAACAACTCTCTTATGCACATTAGTATGTGAGTCCCTGAAACAAAAGTTCAAGAGATTTACCCATCCTTTTCTTGCTGAAGATAGGAAGTTATTAATAAGAAATGAATATTAGTATATATTCCGTGGCTATCATCATCATCATCATCATCGTCGTCATCACTAGCAGCGAGCAGCAGCAGCAAGTGGAGGCGCAATGGCCCAATGGTTAGAGCAGCGGACTCGCGGTCGGAGGATCGCGGTTTCGATTCCCAGACCGGCCGTTGTGCGTGTCTATTGAGCGAAAACACCTAAAGCTACACGTTGCTCCGGCAGGGGGGTGGCGGTGGCGACCCCTGTTGTACTCTTTCGCTCCAACTTTCTCTCACTCTTTCTTCCTGTATCTTGTCCCCGACTTCCTACGCAACCGCTGAGCCTGGATGCGCATTCGTCCATCCGTCGATGATCTCGGTGTCGGGGTTGACCTGCTTTCTCTTCTGCGGGTCTTACGAAAAGCAAAGGACCACGAGCTCTGGGACGAAGACAGTTCGCTCAACAGAAACAGCAACAGCAGCAGCAGCAACAGTAGCAGCTACGTTCTTAGTTATGCGGATGTCAGCATAGCTGAGAGGTTCAGAAGTTTCAGTGCGCAACCAACTAATATGGGTCTCCTCCCGCTCTACGGCACAATGGTCTGTAGTCTCAGTTGAAATTTTGTGAGCGAAAATAGTGTAGCATCCCGGTGTGTGTGTGTATGTGAGTATGTATATATATTATATATATATATACAGGGTGCGTAAGGTATTTGAAGACATGCCATTGTTGCATTTTTTGCTAACACTCTCTAATCTTTGTTTCAACAAATAATAATGCCAGACCTTCAGCTTCCTCAAGAAATGAAAAGGCATGCTGTTATTGTGGTTATAATAGCGATTTAGAAGTATCTCGATTTTTAAAAGTTGCCAGATCTATCGTCTACAAAGTTTGTAAGGAGTTAGAGACTGAAGACGGAAACGTATCACCTGTATCAAAGTATAAAACGCATTCTAAATACTCTTAGGACCTGAATATATCAATCAAGTTCAACAGACCATTGATTATAATCCCATGAGGTCAATTGCAAAAGATATCCATGTGTCAGAAGGAACAGTCAGAAATGTTGTCTACGAAGACATCAGTCTTATATGATGAGGAAAGGTCAATTCATTAGAAAAAGCAAAATAAATCCCATCAGATCTAAAAGGCTCCTAAACAAACTGAAAAATCCAGCAGAAGATTTGATTTGGGTTTTCTCAAAGATCAAAAAGTTAACAGAAGAAATGACAGGTGGTTATGTGCAGACCCTTCTGAAGTTCCAAGTGTTATGTATACAAAATTTCCTGCAACTGTCATGATTTTAAATGTTGTCAGCAATAAAGGACATGTGATGCCTCCTTACTTCTTTCCACAAGGCCTTCAAGTTAAATCCGCCGCCTACATTGAGGTCCTGGAAATAATTATTAAACCCTGGATAGACAGTGTATGCAATGGAAGGCCATATGTGTTTCAGTAAGATTCTGCACTATCACACATGGCTCTATTAACACAGAAATGGATGGCTGAATATTTTCATGATCACATAACCCCTTACATTTGGCCTCCTAATTCCCCATATTTCAACCCACTAGACTATTACATGTGGAGTGTTGTTAAGAGAGAGAGGTCAATGAACACGCCTATAACACCAAAGATTCTTTGAAAGCTGCCATAGTCAGAGTAATGTCCAATTTCAACCAGGACCACTTGATTCGATCATGTAGATGATTTAGATCTCATATAGAGGCAGTTGTTGAAGCTGATTATGGCTTTATTGAATAACATTATAGGAAAGGTTTATTTTTCTCCTCATAGTATCTTTTCATAAAGTTATTTTCTCTTATTATATAACTGTTTTTATAAACATAAATCTGTCCTCAAATATCTTACGCACCCTCTCTCTCCTCTCTCTCTCTCTCTCTCTCTCTCTCTCTCTACATATATATATATATATATATATCTGTGTCCTGCTGAATCTTCCCGAGAACTACGTATATATATATATATCTGTGTCCTGCTGAATCTTCCCGAGAACTACGTATATATATATATGTATATATATATATATTATATATATATATATATATATATATATATATAGAGAGAGAGAGAGAGAGAGAGAGAGATAGAGAGATAGCTACATATATAGATAGATAGATAATAGATAGATAGATAGATAGATAGATAGGTAGATAGATATATAGATAGATAGATAGATAGATAGATAGATAGATAGATAGATAATAGATAGATAGATAGATAATACACCCATACTTACATATATATATATATAATATATATATATTATATATATATATATATATATATATATATATATATATATATATATATATACATATATATATATACATATATATACATTTCTATAAACTATAAATATTAGTGACAGATGCAGTAATTATTCAGAATGGCAATTTTTATATCCTACGAAACTTGGATGTATTTTTAGAACGCCGTACTCGCCTCAAGAATACTTCACACACTCGTACATATATGTTTAGCAGACGGGAACGGTCTTGCATAGGTGCCGGAACTGCTGGATTACGTGATTTCAGCGCACTGTACTTCCTCAGTTACAGGAGTCCAGCTCACTGGATACAAGCCAAATCTCAGTGTCAACTATTATATAAAGTCCGTTCTGTCTGTGTGTGTCTTCTAGGGCATCTTCCATCCGATGACGCTCAAATTTGATATGTAGATACCGACGGTATCAGGGCGTGTATAAGTCTTGAAAAAATTACAAAAATCGATTCCAGGTGAGAATTCGATCGATAAAGCCGTGGAAACGTGCATTTGAACGCGCAAGTACATCAGCTGTTGCGATCGATACTACGCATACGCGAGAAAAATCCACGTGCAGTTTGCGCAAAAAAAGCCGGCTGGCTTGAAATAATGCCACAAAATGCAGTATATTTAAGAAGCCGAAAACGTAAGATCCAAAAGAGATATTTTCTTCAAACTTGGCATGAGGAAGGAACGACTATTTGGTTTTTCAAGAAGTTCTTTTTTTTTTGCACTAAACTTCGTTTAAACAAAACCAAAACTTTTATTGAAATAAAGGCATGCTTAATTATTTTTTAATGAAAAGAAAACACTGATTGCTTTTTATTCAGCAGATATGGTTTAGTACCGTCCATTGGACGGGGGGGGGCGTTTTGCTCTTACATATATATATATATATATATATATATATATATATATATATATATAGAGAGAGAGAGAGAGAGAGAGAAAGCGAGAGAGAATAACGAGGACTTAAGGTCACTGATGTAGTAAACAGCCTGCAGGTTTATCAAAAGATAAATATTGGCGATGGAAACAGTATTTATAGTGAATGGCAATTTTTAAAATGCCGAATAATGCGCCTTGATAGAATCTATTACAACGTCGAATATTGGTATTAATTTTGGTATTATTTGGTATTAATTTTGCTTCCGTCGTTAATATATATTTATAACAAGCCTGTTGGCTATTTGCGATATCAGAGACTGAATTCCGTCTGCTGCATAAAATAAAACTCCCCGCCTTTAAAAGTCGAAACAAACTCGCTAGCTCAGCTTCTCAATATTGGATTTCTATCTTCTATTGCTCAACCAGTATATTTACAGCATCACAGCTTGATATTGTTTCATCTTTGGTATTTGCACTTGATAGCTCTCCATGGCTTTTGGCTCTAAAGTTCAGACACGAGCAACACATCATCTTGAGAAAATAACGGAAATTTGCTGATAAAATTATGATAATCTTATTTATTTGTTACTGTTTATCTTTAGGATTAACCTTCCTTGAGCAGAACTTCGATCAAAGACTACCCGGATGTGACCCTCTCGTCTATTTTTTTTTTTTTTTCTTATTCTTGAGAGGTTTAATGTCAGAAATTTGTAATGCTAACAAACAGTGAAATTAATTTTTGCCGAAAAAGGGGAAAACTATAACGTTAAGGCATAACAATAATCTATCTCTACCTCTCTCTCTCTCTCTCCTCTCTCTCTCTCTCTTTATCTCTCTTTCTCAATCATATTTCTATCCCTATAGCGTAAAATATATTCTATTGTTTTTACTATGTACATTTTGTTTTATTTTTGTTTTTTTTTCTGTATTTTTGTAAAAACGCTAGATTGCTATATTTGCTATTCCCTACGACTCAGACGACAACATATTGTTTTCCCCGTTGGCCCGTCAACATATTTATTCCACAAATGGCTGCAAAGACCATTATAGTCGTATGGTCAGTTTGGCCGTAGGTAATCAGGCGTCCACCAAATTAGGATTATAGATTTTAACTTCTGAGAAGATGAGAATGTATATTGAGACTTCCATGTGTGTATGTATGTACGTATGTATGTATGTATGTATGTATGTATGTATGTATGTATGTATGTATGTATGTGTGTGTGTATGTATGTATGTATGTATGTTTGCACGTATGTGTGTGTATGTATATATGCATGTATGTATGTGTGTGTATGTATGTATGCATGTATGTATGTATGTATGTATGTATGTATGTATGTATGTATGTATGTATGTATGTATGTATGTGTATGTATGTATGTATGTATGTATGCATGTATGTGTGTATGTGTATGTATGTATGTATGTATGTATGCATGTATGTATGTGCATGTATGTATGTATGCATGCATGTGTGTGTGTATGTATGTATGCATGAATGTATGTATGTATGTGTGTGTGTGTATGTATGTATGCATGTATGTGTGTGTATGTATGCATTATGTGTGTATGTATGTATGTATGTATGTATGTATGTATGTATGCATGCATGTATGTATGTATGTATGTATGTATGTATATATGTATGTATGTATGTGTGTATGTATGGTGGAGGCGCAATGACCCAGTGGTTAGCGCAGCGGACTCGCGGTCATAGGATAGCGGTTTCGATTCCCAGACCGGGCGTTGTGACTGTTTATTGCGCGAAAACACCTAAAGCTCAACGAGGCTCGGGCAGGGTTGGTGGCGAACCTTGCTGTATATTTTCCCCACAACTTTCTCTCACTCTTACTTCCTGTTTCTGTTGTACCTGTATTTCAAAGGGCCAGCCTTGTCATACTTTGTGTCACGCTGAATCTCCCCGAGAACTACGTTAAGGGTACACATGTCTGTGGAGTGCTCAGCCACTTGCACGTTAATTTCACGAGCCGACTGTTCCGTTGATCGGATCAACCGGAACCCTTGTCGTCGTAACCGACGAAGTACTGCGATATATGTATGTATGCATGTATGTATGTATTATCTATGTATGTATATTTGTATCAATATGTGTGCTTGTGCGTGTGTGTGAGTGTGTGTTTATGTGTGTGTTTGAGTATGTCACCATCAGTGTATCATACAAAATGTGTATGCCAAAACAATATACAATGCCACCGGGAAAAAAGTGAGTCCTGGAATAAACTTAGAGAATCCTCGTTATTGAATACATGCACTGACATCAACACAAGGAATATTTCCATCAATACATTTGTCAAGTGTAATCATAAAAGGAAGGATATTTTTGCTTGGGACAGACAAGAAAAATTATGAACTGTCATAGAGGTCAACTGTCCTTCCGATGCAAATACAACTGCTTCGAAACATTTTGCTTCTATATTCAGATTATAAATTCACATTCATATCGTTAATAATTTGTGTATTTCATTTGTGAGTGAATGCCTAAATGACAATTTAGATAAACTAGGGTTTTTCAGAAAAAGAAATCAACCAATTAACTCGCACATTACAATTACAATCTCTAAGTGTAATAGTAAAAATCTGCAAGACTTTTATGAAGTTAGAATGTAACATGGTTTTTGTTATCTACAGTCCAACGATGGAAACCAGCTCCTTCAATTGAGGAAGAATTTAAATAATGGAAAACAGAAGAGAACTTATATATATACATGCTAATACCTTAGTTGCCTTTCGAGGAGTTTATATTGATGCAAGCATTGGGTCCCGGACTCCGGTTTGTGAGTATCTTCCTCTCTCACTTCCACACGTCCCAGAAGTCCTGTGAAGGTCATCAGCACTGCTCCATTTCCTGCAGGTAGAAACGATATTAATTTGTATGAACAGCAACACTTGACTGATGCTTATTTTAATGAAGCTTCAAGGATGAAAAACAAATTCAACCGAGACAAATTTCAACTGAGTGCAAAGGGGTGCGAGAAAATATTTCGAAAAGGAAAACAGCAAAGAATGAAATAATCAATCGACTATAAGGTAAATAAAGTGAACGCCGGTTCCATTGTACTTCTCGAGTAGAATACATAATACAGAGAGCTGAAAAACTTAGATTCTCAATGCAGTTACTAGATAAACTCCTCCTCTGTGGATGTTAAAAATTTAAAAACAAAAAGCAGAGTAGATAACTCAAATAAGATCAATGAGCTGAGACTTTAGGAAGATAAAATTACAAAGTAGATGGTGAAAATCAAGATTATATTTGGATATTTGTATATCTCCTCGGATACATAAGACATTAGCACGGCTGAAGAACGTATAAATACATTGCTTTCTTACATTGCTAAAATGTAATAGACACAGGAAATGAAAGCGAGTCGTGAAAGCTACTCTGTACAATATGTTGATATCAATTGAATCGACTTCCTGTTATCGCCACATCATATTTAAGCATATGAATGTACATACTACTCATACACATATGCATTCATACATTCATACTTGCCTTCATACATACGTACTTACATACATACAGGCATACAGACAGAGAGACAGACATACGTATACGTATACACAGCCTTATCCATTTATAGTCTTAATGGCTTCAGGCACTGGATCGCTGCCATGCTGGGGTACTGCTTTAAAGCAATAATTTAGCTCAGATTGTAAAATAAATAATAAATAAAAGTAACGAGCAAAATTGATGGTGGCCGGCTTTGATCGCAAAAGATAAACGCACGTAACTAAACACCGATGGAATTCGGTTCGCCACCTTACTCAAATACGCAATTTGAAATCCTTAATAATGGAATTATCTACAAGTTTAGTGATTCTCTTCGACAGACGTAAACACGAAGGATTAATATAGGTTAAAATATGAGAAACGATTAAATAAACAAATGAAACTTACGAAGAGGATAAAAAAAAAAAACAACTAACATATTTTGAAAGCATTAACAATTCATGCAAAATAAAACAAAAAACGAAAAAGATATACAGCTTAACTATGGTGTAATGTTATCAATTATCTAGCCAACTTACCCAAAGTATAATTATAGTATAAATTATCAGTTATCTAACGAATCTCCCATATGTTAACTAATTTAATGTAGCTGTCAAATTGAATAATCCAACATGGCGTTAAAACCTTAGCAAGTTTGTTGTGGCTATGTAAGTTTATGCGTGTGTGTGCGTGTGTGTGTGTGTGTGTATGTGTAAACATATTGATGTTAAGGTGTGTGTTTGTGTGTGTTTATATGTGAGTATGATATTTTTCTGTATGTTCTTTAAACGTGTCTGCAATGTTATGCATGTATTTGTATGAACAGAATGGAAGACGCAGTTTGAATCTATACATACGTTTTCTACTTCTACAAAAGTATGCATATGAGAAGTGGTATGTAATTGTGCTTGTGGGCGTACGAGAGCATACACGATTGGAGATAATAATAATAATAATAATAATAATAATAATAATATAATAATAATAATAATAAGAAGAAGAAGAAGAAGAAGAAGAAGAGAAGAAGAAGAAGAAGAAGAACAACAACAACAACAACAACAACAACAGCAATAACAATAATGATAATAATGATAATAATAATGATAATAATAATATAGCCAGATGGTGATTATCACACACTGATGATGGGCAACTACCCAGAAACCCGGGTCTGTCTGTATCACGTAAGGCTAGAGATTGGAACGATGATTTCCCTTCGCAAATACTAATCAGACACAGACAGTGTGTCATTAGCCAGTTGGAGGAGATGCCTCCCTGGGGCTATAAACCACAGTAGCATCGTCCCCTCTGGGTCCGCCACAAGTAGGTGGCAAATATACTTCACGATTCCGTGCTGCTACTGTTTAATTCTCGCTCAGAGAGTCATTATTGCTATATATATATTGTTTGGCATCCTTTCTGTCTCGGGAGACAATGGAGTTGCGCATTTTTTTTATTTTTTATATATGTATATATATATATATATATGTGTGTGTGTGTGTGTGTGTGTATGTATGTATGTATATTTTTTATTCTTTTACTCGTTTCAGTCATTTGACTATGGCCATGCTGGAGCACCGTTTTGAAGGGATTTAGTCGAAGAGATCAAGCCTTTGTAAGCCTAGCACTTATTCTAGCGGTCTCTTAGGCCGAACTGCTATGTTACGGGAACGTAAACATACCAACATCGGTTGTCAAGCAATGGTGGTAGGAAAACAAAGACGCACACACACATAAATATACGCATATATATATGTACGATAGGTTTTATATAAGTACGATGGGTTTCTCACAAGGCTTTGGTCGGCCTGGGGCTATAGTAGAAGACACATGCCCAATGTGACACGTAGTGAGACTGAACCCGGAATTATGTAGTTGGGAAGGCAAGCTTCTTACCACACAGTCACGCCTGCGGATATATTTATTTAGATAGATAGATAGATAGATAGATAGATAGATAGATAGATAGATAGATAGATAGATAGATAGACAGATAGATAGATAGATAGATAGATAGATAGATAGATAGATAGATAGATAGATAGATAGATAGATAGATAAATAGATAGATAGATAGATATACAGTATCACACTATCGACCAGACCATCAGATATTGCTATACACCGCTGGTCACAATGCGCTTCTAATTCTGACTTGATTGCACCATTATTTTCCATCTTGACACAAATTGCATGTCTAAATCGTTTTGCCATTGTCGGATATATACATATGTGTGTGTGTGTGTGTTTGTGTATCTATGTAAGTATTATAAATCTATGTACATATAGATATAATATGTATGCGTATATGTACACGTGTGCGGCAGGAGTGATCGTACTACCGGCTATGCAGAGTCGATTCTGAAGATTCAGAACTATCGCAGTAACATTAATAAACATTTTTTTATGTTTGCCAAGCTAAAAATCTAGTCTGCTCTCAGAATCACAGTCAGTTTCGCAACGACCTGGTTACTGATCGAACATGATCAGAAATACACATATGCATACGTCTTCGCATGTGCATCTACAGACACAGACACAGACACACACACACACATACATACACACACACATACACACACACACACACACACACATATATATATATGTATGTATATATACATACATGTATATATTTTTATATATATATATATGTATATAGACATACATGTATATATGTGCCTGTATATATATATATATATATATATTATATATATATATATATTATATATATATATATATATATATATATATACATGTATGTATATATAAATACGTATACATATATATATACATACGACATACATACATACATAAATACATACATACATACATACATACATACATACATACATACATACATACATACATACATACATACATACATGCATATACATATATACATACATACATGCACAAATACATACATACATACATACATACATACATACATACATACATACATACATACATACATACTTAGATGCATACATGTCCTCACATGCATATCCGAACAAAGCTATACACACACATACACAGATAATTGTACGTATTCCGCATCCTTATTCAGCGGAGGCAGTTAGAATATTCCAGTAGCTTGGTTTAGTGACAGTGCTTCACTGCTTTATTGATTGAACAGAAAGTCTGCAAGGTAATCGGACATTTCGATATTTTCAGTCTTTCACTGGAATGTGGTGACATCCATGCTTGAATGATGGTTGCCTAGCAGCACATTTTCTGTTTAGTCGTTGCTGCTGTTAAAGCATGTTCCACTAACGCAATTACTGATTATTTTGCATACATATTGACAGTTCTAAAACTATATGAAGCTATAACAGTTAGTGAACTGTAATAGTAGGTGATAGAAGAAAGGTTTATCTCTGTTGTTCTGCTGTGAAGACCTACGACTCGCTTCTATATCCATTTTATTTTTAAAAAAAAAACGAAAAATATGCATCTCATGTTATTTCAAATCTTTTGAATGGTGATAAGCAAACTTCGTTGGCACGCAGTATAAAGTATAATTTGTCTTGAATATAATTCTGAGAACTCATCCGTTGCTTTTGCTAAAGTTAATGAAGGCAACTCCTACTCCTAGCACGTAGGTATGACATACAAGGAAGGAGGTGCAACTTTACTCATCAGATGACCTTGGGAGCCACATCATATATGTAACACAGGAATATTTAACGGCACACGTTCTACCGTATTGGGCTCTTGCTTGTGTTAAGAAATAATAATATATTTCACTAGCAGTATCGCCCGGCGTTGCTCCAGTTTGTAAGGGAAATAACTATATAAGCATTTTTAGAGCGTTATAGCCAAAAAATAGCAAAAAAATGCATTAAAATGGGAAAAAATGATGGTAAATTTTTTTTTTAATCGTAGACTCATCGTAGACGCGTGCTAATACCCAGAAGGGCTCGATATGAATCACGACTATAAGATACCCGGTTTTGGTTAAACTGCACCGCAAAATTATCTAAATCGTAGGAGACAGACACACAACCTTACTTTTATATATAAAGATTTCATTAACGATTTCAAACTCACAACTATAACGTACGTCTACCTGCTCCATAACTGTCAAGATTTCAGTATTGTTTATGTTCGCATTTGGTGATAATTTTTATTAGGGTTTACGGCTTTCCTGATCTCGTCAGTGAACAACCTTTGGTGGCCTTTGATAGCCTTTGGTGGCCGTTTATGGCAACTACATATATGCATGGAAGCGAACACCTTTCTCCATGGATCGGCTTGAAATAAATTGTTAATAAACTTGGATATTTTCTTACTCTTTTTAACATGAAACCAATGGAAACTTTAATTCACAAATACAGAATATATATCAAGATTACAAGGATAATCTGAAACTCGACTGAGGATAGAAAACTCCGAATGACCCGTCCTTGTTTTCTTTGTATCGTCTATTTGGATGCTTTGTTATCTTTTTTGTATCACCTGTATCTGTCTGGATATTTTGCGTTCTTGTCCCATTTTTGTATTATATACAAAATAAGAAAATGGAGGAATAGATGTTAATCAATCATCAACTACTAGATAATACCAATTCATATAATTTATTAACTAATTATATAGGAACATCCAGATCAAACAGAATAATACAGAATAAAACAGTACACATCAATGAGTAATATAATACCATAAGGACAATACATATAAATATAAATATAAAATGGATCTTACAGCTGTTTCAGCCATGTAGATAAGAGTATCTCATTATGCTCATATATGTGTACCTTCTCTAATATTCATATTTGCACTTTACATCTTCATTTTATACCTCTGTAATTGTACTTTATAATCTCTGAAGAGGCCTTGGGATATATATATATATATAAATAACTCATTTGACTAATATGAGCATAATGAGATACTCTTATCTACATGGCTGAAACAGCTGTAAGATCCATTTTATATTTATATTTATATATATGTATTGTTCTTATGGTATTATATTACTCATTGATGTGTACTGTTTTATTCTGTATTATTCTGTTTGATCTGGATGTTTCTATATAATTAGTTAATAAATTATATGAATTGGTATTATCTAGTAGTTGATGATTGATTAAAATCTATTCCTCCATTTTCTTATTTTGTATTATGAATTTGAGGTAAAACATTTTACCTTCGCTCATATAATACAATAAATGAATTAATTGCATTGCAATTCTTAGCATTTATGTATTAGCATTTCTGGGTACTTTACTAGCAGTATATTGGATAAATGTTATCCCATAGTGGGTTACACTTACAACCCCTATCTCACTTTGTAATTATATATATATATATATATATATATATATATATATATATGAAAGAAGGTTTGAAAATGCAATTTTAAGAGATGTTTATTCACTTGATCTGTTTCACTTTTTTAGAAAAAGATTGTCGAAAGTAAAATGTAAAAGCTTTGTAAAAGCTTTGTTGTGTTAGGTACTGGTTGTCACAAAAGTATTAAAATACATATATACATTCTTTGATAATAATAAGAAAATGTTAAAAACAGTTTATTCATGTATGTATATATAGCACAGAAAAATTACTTCACAAAGAGGATGATACGTTTTCTAAGCCAAAATAATACTTCAGTGCGATATACACGAGATACCGTTATAATATCCACACTTAGTCTATGTATATCCTTACCTTTAGTGAACGTAAAAATCTTGCTTGCAATCTTTATTGTTTTTGCTATTTTGTATGTGAGTCCGTGTATGTGAATGTATGTGCGAGAGAGAGGGGGGTGAGAAAGAGAAAAGTATGAGCGCAGTGAATGTATTAAAAATGCAATTATTAATTTCTATATTCATCATTCATATCTACATATCTTTCTCCCTCTCTGTCTCTCGCTCTTCCATTACACTCTCCACTCGCACCCTGCCTCGCTTCTATCAGTGTCTCTTATCAATAGCCCTAACCCCATTTTGGTACACATGCCTTATCTATTCAATCTACAAACAATCAGCATATACCTGTCGATCTCTCTCTATCTCACTCCCACTCTTCCTTTTCGCCTATCTCTTTATCTCATTCTTTCTCTTTCCCGTTCGTAGGCTTTACTCTCCAAGTTCTCTCACTTCACTCCCTCTTCCGTTATCCTTTCACTCTATTTCCCTTTCATCCTCTCTATATTTATTTGTCTGTCTCTCTTCTATATCCTGGGAACTACACTCTCTGGTACTAGTCAACGGTAGGTTGGCCACAACACAAGAAAGAGAAAGCCCTTTACTTTCTATTTCTAGTGTCACAATAAAATACATCCAGTACACCCTATAAGATTATTGGCGAGTGAATGGAATATGCAATAGCAGACAGTAGCTTTTAGTCTTGCTGAAGACACGAGAACATTTCTGATTCGGATAACATGATAGATTATATGTAATACACCCCAAAAGCGAAGTACCCGACAAAAAGGAGCATACGTGCAAGAAATCATTTTCCATCGACCAAGTAGAATGGTAACTTCAAAAAACTTATTCGGTCTGAGATGATTTGTCCAACCAAGGCCATCATGGAATAGGTGGCGTAAAATGATGATGATGATGATGATGATGATGGGGTGAGACGGCGGCGGCGGCGTTGGGGGGTGGGGGTGAACGTCGTCGTCGTGATGATGATCATGAGGATGATGGTAGTGGTGGTGGTGGTGGTGGTGGTGGTGGCGGTGGTTGTGATGAGGATGATGATCATGATCATGATGATGATCATGATGATCATGATGGTGATGATGATCATGATGATGATGATGATGATGGAGGTGGTGGTGGTGGTGGTGAGGATGATGATGATGATGGTGGTGGTGATGGTGGTGTGGTGGTGGTGTTGGTGGTGGTGGTGGTGGTATGGTGGCGGCGGCGGCGGTGGTGGTTTTGGTGTTGGTGATGAGGATGATGATGATAATGATGATGACGACGACGAAAATGACGACAACGGTGGTGTTGGTATGTATGTCTGTATTTTTATGTATGTATCCATGCATACACGCAAGTATGTCTCTGTTATATCGAATGATCATTATTTTATTTTTTTCCTGTTTTTTCCTTTGCAGAATTCAAACGGTCGCAAAGCTCCATTCTTTAAACAAAAATAGCTTTTAAAGTTTACGGACATGTGAGTGTGCTGCTGTGTGTTTCTATGCATATGGGTTTGTGGATAAACTTGCACTCATATAGTGAGAATGCATCTCACTTTGATACACGTATGCACGTTCTTCGCATGTATGTACGCATGCAAGCATGCATGTAAATATACGTACATAGACGAGGATGTTTCACGATATATTTTGTCGATGCAGAATACAAGATTTGGCGGTGACCATGGTGGAAGCTTACACCAATACATAGCATGTAATTTAGTTAGCACAAATCGTTATGTTGATTTATATTCACTTGGAAAATCCTGATAGTTGCGAGAAGAATATTTTAAGTGAAAACGATAGTAAACTATTCGTTCAAAACCTGGCAAGTGTAAAAACAGATGTGTGCAGAATCATAGCTGGTTTTAGCAGAGCAGAGAACAACTTGAAGTGGTTTCAGTGTTTTATCATTAATTATTAATGAGGAACACTACATTGATTTACGTTGTGTGTACAAGTTTACTCATATATATATATATATATATATATATATATATATATCAGTATAAACATCAGTGTGTATATGGATAATACATATATATATGCAGACGTATATATATATGTATATGTAATATATATATATATATATATATATATATATATTATTATGTGTGTGTGTGTGTGTGTGTGTGTGTGTGTGGTGTGTGTTTGTGTGTGTGATGTTTGTATGAATGTATGGATATATGTTTTGTGGATGTATGTATGAATGTATGTATGTATGTATGTATGTATATACATATATATATATATATACATACTGAATAATAATAATAATATTAATAATAATAAAATAATAAGAAGAAGAAGAAGAAGAAGATGAGATGAAGATGAAGAAGAAGAAGAAGAAGAAGACGAAGAAGAAGAAGAAGACGAAGAAGACGAAGAAGAAGAAGAAGACGAAGAAGAAGAAGAAGAACGAAGAAGAAGAAGAAGAAGAAGACGAAGAAGAAGAAGAAGAAGAAGAAGAAGAAGAAGAAGAAGAAGAAGAAGAAGAAGAAGAAGAAGAAGAAGAAGAAGAAGAAACAAGACGTGGCAACGAACAGAAACCATGCAGAATGGCTGAGTCGAAGATTTACAAAATCCTGTGGCATTTCCGAATCCAAATGGACCAGATGCTTGAACACAACTAGCCGGATCTAATGGTAGCGGACAAGGAAATTACACGTTTACTATAACACTGCGTAATACCATTTTTATTCTTGGATAGCAAACTTGTTTGTTTTCAATCTGCTTGACCTAAAAAAGTATGAAAAATGGCCATAGGCGCAGGAGTGGCTGTGTGGTAAGTAGCTTGCTAACCAACCACATGGTTCTGGGTTCAATCCCTCTGCGTGACATCTTGGGCAAGTGTCTTCTGCTATAACCCCGGGCCGGCCAATGCCTTGTTAGTGGATTTGGTAGACGGAAACTGAAAGAAACCTGTCGTATATAATATATATATATATATATATATATATATAATATGTGTGTGTGTGTGTGTGTGTGTGTGTGTGTGTGTGTGTCTGTGTTTGTCCCCCTAGCATTGCTTGACAACCGATGCTGGTGTGTGTTTACGTCCCCGTCACTTAGCGGTTCGGCAAAAGAGACCGATATAATAAGTACTGGGCTTACAAAGAATAAGTCTCGGGGTCGAGTTGCTCGAGTAAAGGCGGTGCTCCAGCATGGCCGCAGTCAAATGACTGAAACAAGTAAAAGAGTAAAAGAGTAAAGAGTAAAGAGTATTTCCTTCATACTTTCCGTTTGTTACATTTATTGAAAACCCCAAAGAATCCCTCTCAACACATGGCTATGATTCTCTCTCACAACTCCTGCTCATGATCGGAGACGTTATATTTTTTTGGGCCTACTAAGGAACATGCTCAAGTGGCTGGTTAAGATCAAGCAATTGACAAACAAATCTGTGGTACTGAGCAGAATATTTGCTATAACGATATTTGTGCTGCATCAGCTCAGGACTGATTCTGCCTGAAATGTGATGGAAAATAGGGCAATTTCAAAACATTGATGTCCAGGTCACAAAAGCAAAGTTTGAAGGTATTAGTAGTTACTATTTCTTTTCATTTCTGTGTAGAAGCAGTTAGGAAATAACAACACTTACTGACCAAAGAGAAAAAAAATGTAGAATTTTGTTACCCAGTGTGATAGATGTTGCGAACCCATTCGATCCACAAAGGAAGGCAAAAAATAGATGTATACAATCCTTCTTAAATACAGAATAGCTCGAATGTGAGAAATGAAGAATCCAAAGACAGTACCAATTATTATTGGAAGATTGGGGGTAATATCAGAAGGTAATGAAAACAATATAAAGGAACTGGGGATTTCATAACTTGTAGAGCTGTGGCAAAGGGTCCTTCTTCGTGACACAGACAGAATCATCAGGAAAGTATTAGATAGTTGAAAAGAACAATGAGCGTGTTACCGTAGAGGGCAGGTAGAAGGCCCGCTATTCATGCAAGGCTCCAGGAGTTCCAACAAAACCTGAGTTAAAATAATAATAATAATGGGTGCAAATTTTGCCACAATGGCAGAAATTTTGGGGTAGAGGAATGAGTCGATTAAATCGACCCCAGTCTCCAGCTGGTACTTATTTTATTGACCCCGAAATGATGAAAGGCAAATTCGACCGCGGCAGAATTTGAAGTTAGAACGTATCGACGGGCGAAATATCACTGAGCATTTCATCCAGCGCGCTAACGATTCTGCCAGCTCGCCGCCTTTCAAAATATAATAATAATAATAATAATAATAATAATAATAATAGTAGTAGTAGTAGTAGTAGTAGTAGTAGTGTAGTAGTAGTAGTAGTAGTAGTAGTAGTAGTAGTAGTAAATGCCCTGATGCAGTACCAGGTAGTGGCTCTTATGGCTTCTGATCTTAACTGATTGGAAGTTTTATCATGTACTTTGTTTTGTCTTGGTATAAAAGATGGGCTACAGTAAATATTCTGCACAATATCACAGATTTGCTTGTCAGTTGTTTGACCTTAACCAGTTGAGCATGTCCCTTAGTGGCTGACGATATGAGCATCTCTGATCACGAGCAGAAGTATTGGGGGAGCATCATATCCATGAGTTGAGAGGGATTCTTGGAGGATTGGATAATTCACATTTGGAAACATGGGTGGTTTGTTCAACGTCCTTAAACAATCCTTATTCAGAGTCCATTTGAGCGGGATGGGATACTCGACCAGAAGAAAATTCTAACTGGGCCCCACCTGCAAGGTCGTGTGCTGTTTATCTTGATATGAGATCACCATGTCGCGCACATATGGTTGTGATGCATGAGCCTGGTGTACTCTTATCAGACAGGTAGTCATGATGGGTATACTGGGCTTCGTATATTTTACCCCATTTTCACTTTGATGGCATGCACTGCTCTCTCAATAATAATAATAATAATAATAATAATAATAATAATATAATTTTTCTACTCTGGGCACAAGAACCGAAATTTGGTGTGAGGGGCAGTCGATTAGATCGACCCCAGAACGCAACTGGTACTTAATTTATCAATCCCGAAAGAATGAAAGGCAAGGTCGACCTCGGCGGAATTTGAACTCAGAACGTAAAGACAGGCGAAATACGATTAAGCATTTCGCCCGGCGTGTTAACGATTCTACCAGCACGCTGCCTTAATAATAACGATAGTAATAATAATAGTGTCGGATCAGTTAAGTGATCGTGATCAACGCAGTTTGTCTGTCTCTAATAAAAACAAATTTTGTACAGAAAATACAAATGACTCGATAATTGATCGATAAAATTTATTAATGAATGCATCAGAAATCAAAAACAGTTCCTTCCATATCGAGCTTAGACAGAAATTTCCCATAAGATGACAGGTGCTAAAAAAAATCCATTTCGAAAGCAATAAAAGTTGCTGATAATGTAATAGTCAAATCTTTAAATAAAAGGAATGGGAAGGGTAGTGAAGTACTACAATTGTTTCAAAAATACACCGGGCGCATTTTGCGTAACATTATTCATGTCTCATAGCTGTACTTTATGAAAAGCATACCGTACAGCTATGCAGCATTCATAATGTTACGCAACATGCATCCGATGCAGTTTCCTAACAACTGTAGTAATCGACAACCCCTTCCATTCCTTATATGTGTGTGCGCGTGTGTGTAGATATATAGGTAGATACATACATACATACATACATACAGGCGTAGGAGTGGCTGAGTGGTAAGTAGGTCGCTTACAAACCACATGGTTCCGGGTTCAGTCCCACTGCGTGGCACTTTGGGCAAGTGTCTTCTACTATGACCGACCAAAGCCTTGTGAGTGGATTTGGTAGGCAGAAAGTGAAAGAAGCCCGTCGTATATATGTTTATATATATATGAATGAGTGTGTATATGTTTGTGTGTCTTTGTTTGCCACACCCCCCCCAACATCGCTTGACAACCGATGCTGGTGTGTTTACGTCCCCGTAACTTATCGGTTCCGCTATAGGGACCGATAGAATAAGTACAGAATAATAGAATAAGAACGATAGAATAACAGGTTTACAAAGAATAAGTCCTGGGGTCGATTTGCTCGACTAAAGGTGGTGCTCCAGCATGGCCACAGTCACATGACTGAAATAAGTAAAAGAGAAAAAGAGTATGTATATATATATACATACATACATACATAAAGCTGAAAATCAGTGAAAAGAGAACACCTATGCCGATCTATTGAGAAAGCTGTAGTTACTCATTCTAGATTACAAGTTCAGGTTTATACCTGTAATTATTCGGGCCCTGAGATATGTAGCACACTTCCTAAATACCAATCTTGAGAAATTAGGCTTCTCAAAACCAGAAACAAGAAAGCTAATTCGAAACTACAGATTCAATCCATCACTGGAACTGTAAAACTCTGTAAAACTTTCCAAAAGTTTACCATTTGAATATATATGAACTTGTCTAGATATGTAACTATATGCATGAGAATACATACATAAAACATACAAATCTGCACTACATACATAGGTACATACATACATAGGTACATACATACATACATACATACATACATACATACATACATACATACATACATACATACATACATACATACATAGTGGCTGCCCCCTCGTTATCGAGTATGGCCATTGCACGAAGCTTAATCAATGTTGTTATCGTGCAATGCCTGTGCAAGAAGATTTTTTTTAAGTGAAGAAAGGCTGTGCACTGAGTCAATCCCACTCACTAAGCAACAGCAGCCATAATCCGAAAAGAAGAACAAGTCAACATCATCGGTAACCACTGAGCCGCAGGTTTAATATCGGAGTTATCCCAGTTACATGAGTTACCTAGAAGGATGCCCTAACAAAGGCTAGGAGTCCTTCACTCCCAATGGTTTAACCGCGCTATCGGGTATTCAGTCCGATTATTTCTATGGCCCCGCGCATGATACAGCCTTAAGACATTTATTGGATGGCCGTTGACTCTCAAGAGTTGCTCCGCCCTTTGACGGGTTTTGTTTTTCATCCTGCAGGGTGTCCAATAAACACCCTCCTCACCAAGCAAGCTTGGTGGAGTTGCCGGTTTAGTCGCTGACGACCTGACCATGTAACAGGTTGTACTGGGTTACATGTTACCAGTAGCACTCGAAAGTGACCTGACATAATACATACATATACATACATACATACATACATACATACATACATACATACATACATACATACAAAAATACCCTGTTCTTGATGTTGAAATTCCAATGAAGGAACCTTGGATCTAGGTTAGAAACCGGTTCTTTCTCTATTGGCAAGAAATCTTGAAATAAACTGAATAATGATATATATACATATAGAAACATAAATCAGTTGATACACTTTATTGCTGCTTAGTGTAGTAACTAAGCGATTGTTCAGGCAACAGTTAAAATGAATAATTAAGCGGCGTATTAGTAATGCACACGAGCTTCGTTGGGTCTTGCTGGCTTAACAGATGCATCGCTGTTTGCTTAACAGGTGCAAGTGTCACAAGCATATACACCAAATTCGCACGTACATCACGTATACAATACACACATAGCTCTTTACGTATAAAGAAAATAACCACGCATTAACATTAGACATCTGATGCATATTCACAATCAACTTTACTTCGCTTTACGAAATCCTTGATGCTGAACACACTTTTTTTCCTCTTCATTTTCCCATTTTCGTCACACTCAAATTATGGTCACGTAGGTGGATTAAACTTCTTCTTTCCTCTTCATTTTGTCTCTGACTCCTTTCTAAGTCCCATTTTTTATATTCATACTAGCAGTATCGCCCGGCGTTGCTCGGGTTTGTAAGGGAAATAACTATATAAGCATTTTTAGAGATGTAAAGTATAATAGCCATCTCAGTATGGCTAACCACAAAGGGGGGTGTTACTGTAGCTTTTTTCGTTCTGAGATTTAATAATAAATTTTTAGAGAGTTACTTCCCTTATATATGCCAAAAATGCATTAAAAATGGGAAAAATTTATGGTAATTTTTCTTTAAATCGTAGACTCATCGTACACGCGGGCTAATACCCAGAAGGGCTCGATATGAATCACGACTATAAGATACCAGGTTTTGGTTAAACTGCACCGCAAAATGTGGGAGTAGTTAGGAATCTAAATCGTAGGAGACAGACAGCACACAACCTCACTTTTATATATAAAGATTTGTTTTTTGACAGGTGGGAGGGAGGAAAGCATTTTCAAACCTGCGACCTGGCCCTTACATCAGGGTATACTCTTCTAAATAATACTTCACCAAAGGGGAAAATGCTTATCATCTTCAGGTATTCCACTTTTAATTCTAATGAAGCTGGGTTTGGCTTTTATAATTCCCTCTCCTTTCCTTTTCTGAGAAATTGTTGGCAGTTTATTCAAGACATACTTCATGTATCTTCATATTACTGGCGCTACGTTACTCATAACTGGTGTTTCCACAACTGACTCTTGAGAGACACTCTCAAAAGTTTTCCAGTAGTGAATTTAGAAGGACATGTACTGTGTCAGTTCTGTTATTTCATTGGATGTTGATTGCTTAGTGTATGAGTTATATCTAGAAAACGTATTCTTAATGTTGTCCTCTTGAAATGTGTTGTCTTGCTTAGGATAGAATGCGTCTCACAAACTTGAATTAGGAGTGGCTTTGTAGTAAGTAGCCTGCTTACAAACCACATGGTTCCGGGTTCAGTCCCACCATGTGCAAATGTCTTCTACTATAGCCTCGGGCCGACCAAAGCCTTGTGAGTGGATTTGGTAGGCGGAAACTGAAAGAAGCCCGTCGTATATATGTATATGTATATATATATATGTGTGTGTGTGTGTGTTTGTGTGTCTGTGTTTGTCCCCCGACATCGCTTAACAACCGATCCTGGTGTGTTTACGTCCCCGTACCCTAGAGGTTCGGCAAAAGAGACCGATAGAATAAGTATTAGGCTTACAAAGAATAAGTCCTGGGGTCGATTTGCTCGACTAACGGCGGTACTCCAGCATGGCCGCATTCAAATGACTGAAACAAGTAAAAGAGAGTATTGCTTGTTCAATTTTGAATGCTGGAGTATTTTTACCTTGGTATTGTTTATCATAGTTCATGCTCAAATTAGTATTGGTATTGTTTTCACTTACATATCCCACATCCAAATTACTACTGTTTCAAAATACTTGTAGTTTGATTTTTTTCTTTCCTTTTGGGCAATATTTTGGTAAGAGGGAATCAAGAGGTCTTTCAGAATACAGAGACTTTCGTTCCAGTAAATGATAATCATATCTAGAAGGTTGCCCTGATATCTTAATCACGTTGATCTTTACAGCATACTGCGCAGTTGACAGAGATATTAACTTGATCTGTCTATTTCTACATTTCAACTTATCAATGACTTAGCAGTCAGAAATTATTTAGTTAATTATCTCATTGTATAGGTTTCGGTATTTCATGTTAGTCTCTTTACATCAATATTTTGTTTTTGCTATTTTTTTGTAACTAAGCAATGGTTTTGTTATTTGATTTTTTTCCCCTCTGTTTCTTTATCTGCATTTTTCTTCGACGTTGTAAACCATGTTTATCTCTGTTACTTCTTCCTATAGAGAATCAACCTCTTTACTTCTTTGGTTCCTTCATGTTTTATTCTCTTGTTAAACTAATAAGTTTACATTTGGCTACAAATGAGTATTTTACAAATGATCTGATTTTGTCATTAATGTTGCATCATGTATCATCTTTATAGCAAATGAAAAAAAAAATGCTTATTTATTTTTTCGAAGGACTATCAGCTCGGTAACTATAGAAAATATCAAGAAATTCTTGGCCGCTAACGATACGAGAGAGCATTGCTATATAAGCTGAAGTAGCAAAATCAACCAAAATTTTTTGCAGCGATCAGCACACTGCAGTGAAAACGTTCTACACG
>NC_043005.1:11283609-11286109 GCF_006345805.1 Octopus sinensis | reverse complement strand
CGGCTTCACTCTCTATCCTTTAACTCCGTTACTGTGGCAATAGTCCGGATACTTATTGATCAGACTACGTATATCAACAATGACAAAACTTTTGTTTTATTATATTTTTGTTTCTGTCTTTGGTCAGTAAGTGTTATTTCCTAATTCCTTCTATATAGAAGTCAAATAAAATTATTACTATTCCCTTCAAACTTTGCTTTTGTGACCTGGACTTCAATGTTTTGAAACTGACCTATTTTCTATTACATTTCAAACAGATTCAGCGCTGAGTTACTGAAGCAGAAATATCATTATAGAAAATATTCTGCTCAATACTACAGATTTCCTTGTCAGTTGCTTGACCATTACCACTTGAGTATGTCGCTAAGTGGCTGACAAAATATGAATTTGTAATCATGAGCAAGAGTAGTGGGGGAGCATCATAGCCATGTTTTAATAGGGATTCTTTGGGATTTGAATAAATATAACGAAAGGAAAATTTGAAAGAAATAGCTATTTTCCATACTTTCCATGAGCAATCAAATAGGAAAATAACAGTCGCTAAAAATGGTGTTAAACAGTACAATTTCTTGGAAATAATAGTGTGTACATCTCATTTCGGTAGCAGAATCTTTTTCTCTTGTCTTTATACTGATTCTTACTCTTTAGCAATGATTCAAAAGTCTTTCTTTCATTTATGCATCACGCGTAGAAAGAATTTCAAGTCTAAAATATATTAGAGACGATTCAGTTGATTCCATCTTCCAGTTTAAGTGACTGAAGTATTCGCTTATCATTGTCCACTAAGGGTTTGAGATTTACTACGAAATTACAGAAAATTGTATCAATAACTCAAGACTTCAATTACTGAACTGAGTGTTAAACCAGCGAAGAAACCTCTCAGGATTGATTGGTTTGATCTATGTTCACCGAGAATTTCAAACTGTCGTTTTAAATGAAAACCAAATAAAATGCAATACACGTCGTTGCCAACTGACACTGGATATGTCCCATTCTCCCCGTACAGATGTCTTACAAAATATAGCATTCTTACGCGTCTACAGCGGCTGAAATAATCTGTTGTCTCGGTAAAGAAAATTATCAACCAAAAGTCATTACGTTTTAAATATGAATATATGTGTGTGGTGCATGCGCGTGTGTATGAGTGTGTACGTATTTATATTCGTCTCCTCGCCACTTGACAACCGGTGTTGGTTTGTTAACATCCCTATAAATTAGAGGTTCTTCAAAAAAAGAAACCAATAGAAGTATCGGTTGAAACCTCTCAAGTGTAAATTCTTCTAAGTAGAATGGAGAATGGGAAGCTATGGTCGGGTATATCTCTAAACATAAAGAAAAAATTATTCCTTATGGAAAAAACGGTGCAGACATTTTGGATGTGCCTTTGAGTTAACATTTAACACGCTAAAGCGAATTGACATGTAAGTATTATAAAATCACGGCTTAGCAATTTGTCGATACTGGATGAAAGTAAAGAGAACTCTTTTGTCGCCCTGATAATACCTTGTACATACTCGACTGATGACAGTGTCATACATGCCGAGTTTACCAGCTCAATTCTAGTGATACTAATGCCACTACTGCTGCTGCTGCTACTACTACTATTACTACTACCACCACAACCACCACTACTCCCACCACCTGCATCCTCACTACCATCACTACCACCAATATAAGACTGTTAGTTAACTGGTATTTCTAGGAACTCAAGACGGCGAGCTGGCAAAAACGTTAGGTATTTCTAGGAACTCAAGTGACTCCTGGACGCCGCTTGACTTACATGTGATTTGAAGAAGTTCCCGCTGCTAGAAATAGCAGCAAGCACTTCTTCATATCACACGCAATTGTCTTTAAAAGGGAAATGTGATATTTGATAGTATATTTTCAATAAAAGGCGTATTTATCATAGTTAGGATGACAGCTGACGGAGCAGTAGACAATAGTAACAACAACAACAATGTATAGAAAACCATTTATTGCATTAGATTAAACTTGACACTAACGTCTTCAGAGTCTGTGTTTTATTACATCTTAGCTCTCCCTCTCTCTCTTTTTCTTTACTCTCTGTGTCTCTTTCTCTTTTCTCTCTCTCTCTCTCTCTCTCTCTCTCTTCTCTCTCCACTTCCATCTCGCTTTTTCTTTCTCTTTCCCTTTCTCTCTTTCTTTCTCCCCCCTCTTTCTCTCTCCATGTGTTATGTCTGCAGATGTCGCCAATCATGGACTTCTGTGCCAAAGTATAAAGATTCGTAGCTTTTCTGAGGAACGAGGCAACAGTGAGATCCCGATGCTTCCTGTCAGTTTATTAAGAGTTTATTCGACTACTCACCGGGCCTTCGGGCCTTACCCTTGAGACAGAGGGCTCATTTAGTCCTTAGGCGGAGGGTACAGGCTCACATGACATCAGAGCATGTCCACACGCTGGTTAGCCTGTACAGGACGTCTAGAGCCACTCGTCTGAGATCAGTAAGCCTCAGCCACAGAAACAACCTCTGCTAACTTG
>NC_043005.1:11274282-11281009 GCF_006345805.1 Octopus sinensis | reverse complement strand
GAGTAGAAAAGATATTACAGGGCTTATTGCTATTTGGATGCAGTTAAGTGGAGTAGTGAAGGTCTTAATGCTGGTAGTGATGATGGTGTTTAACTCTACGTTAGTCTGGACCGAATGGACCTATGATCAATGACATTCAAACCATGACCATCCCGACTTATTATTTTCTGACAACGTCCTTCAGGACACGTTATATAATGCGAATTACATTTTTAAGAGGATGTAGGCTTGGTGCTAGAACAAGCGTTAGAAGACAACAATGGTTGCCTTGGTGAAATGAAGTGGTGGGAGGCACCGGCGTTGGGTATAATTTGATATTGCTGTGTATTGCATAAACAGATATTGTTTAATTAATGATGAACTGTGAAAAGCACAAAAATATATAAATTAGAATGTCCCCTAATGTGCTTATTTGTGAACACTTTATAAGCAACTCTTCTATACTACTGGTTGAACAAGAATGGCGTGTAGCTTTCCTCTAAGGAGTGAACAACAAGCCGTGAAACGGTCCGTCAGGAAGGTCTGCCCTTCTTTTCCGCAATTCATTTGTGTAGAAGGAACGTGCATACATTCTAAATTATATTTGCCCATAGTGAGACTTAATACTGAAAATTATATCTAATATATGTGCGAGTGAGTGTGTGCATGTGTGTGTGTGAACATGTGCGTGCTTATATGTGAGTATATACATATATATATATATATATATATATGCGAGTGAGTGTGTGCATGTGTGAGTGTGTGCGTGCACGCACATTTATGTGTGTGTGCTTATATGTGAGTATATATGTGTGTGTGTGTGTGTGTGTGTGTGTGTGTGTGTGTGTGGTGCGTGTGTGTTTCTGTGCATATATATACATATATATATATACACACACATACACACAGAGGAGTTAAGGGATGGAGTAGATAAGATCCGGGTTACATATGTTTCATAGCGAGAAGTGATAAATATCCAAGTCAAGTGTATACTGCAGGCTACTCGTCAGGCCAATGGTTTCTTGATTAAATGAAAGTTTACATTGTCGCAAGGAGGTACTTGTTAACACATGGAAGATTCGATATCTCGCTCTCGCTCTCTCGCTCTCTCTCTCTCTCTATGTAGTATATATATATATATATATATATATATATATATATAGAGAGAGAGAGAGAGAGAGACACACACACAAACACAGAGAAAGATTGCGTATGAGAGAGAGACAAACAGATTTTGAAAGTGAGCGAGATATAACCTTTTAGAAAGAACTTTATATATTCCATTGCACTCCAAAACAGATGTCTGGAAGAACATTTCTGTTATTAACACAAAATTCCATGTTAGAGGTTCGTCGGTTATAATGTTAATAAAGTGTGTATAAGAAGCACCAAGCAGGAGAATATAGCGTCGAATTATTCATTTATAAAGTCTTTACACCTGTTTCATTGACAGTTGCCTATTCATTACGTAAGGTTATTCTTACGTAATATTTCTGTAGGTGTAAGTTCATTATAAGTTTTAGAAAAAATTGTTTATCTGAAAATTTCCGATGAAATGACATTTGTATGATTAACCATTGTGTGGTAAGAAGCTTGGTTCCCAATCACATGGCTCCGGGTTCTGCCGCACCGCGTGGAACCTTGGCCAGGTGGCTTCTACTATAGCCGGCCAATGACTTGTGAGTGGATTTTGGTAGACGAAAACTGAAAGGATATGTGTATGTGTGTATATGTCAGTGTTAGTGTGTCAATGTGTGTATGTCGGTGTGTGTGTCAAAATTTGTGTGTGTCTGTGTGTGTCAATGTGTCTGTGTCGGTGTGTGTGTCAATGTGTGTGTGTGTGTCAATGTGTCTGTGTGTGTCAATGTGTGTGTGTGTCAGTGAGTGTGTCAGTGTGTGTGTAGGGGGTTGTCTTTTTGCCAGTTTTTGTCCCCCATCACCGCTTGACAATAGGTGTTAATGTGTTTATGTCCACATAACTTATCGGTTCCGCAAAAGAAACCGATGTAAGTACCAGGCTTTAAAAAAAAGAAAGTAAGTAATGAGGTCGATTCATTCAACTAAAAATTCTTCAAGCTGGTGCCCTAGCATGGCTGCAATCTAATGACTGAAGCAAGTAAAAGATAAAAGATAAAAGATAGATGATCTAACACATAGGTCAGTCTTGTAAGTCATTCTCACTCACTTTCAATATATATATATATATACATATATATATAATATATATATATATATATATATATATATATATATATCTATATATATATATATATATATATATATAACATGCATGTTTGCATCTATACATACATGTATATATACATAATATATATATATATATATATATATATATATATATATATATATATATATATATATATACATATACATAAACATTATATATATACATATATATATATTATATTATATATATACAAGAATGCAAAACATCCAGGCAGTTAGGTGGTGAAAAGAAGGGACGACAAAACATCCAGATAGACGACACAAAGAAAAACAACAACAGGCCATTCGAAGTTTTCTTTCCTCACTCGAGTTCCAGATTATCTTTGCGATTTCGGCTGGTTATACCCGAGATTGCTCCAATCTGGCCAGCCCCAAGGAAAAAAACTATGCTAAGAGCATTAGTTACCTTGGAAGAAAGCAGCAAATGTATACAAAAACAAGAACGGGAAAAACGGACAATGTTAACACGTCAACAATAAAAGGGAAGATATAATATAATATATATATATCTATATATATATATATATATATATATATATATATATATCGTGAAGTATATTTGCCACCTAAATATAGCTGACCCATATGAGACGATGTTACTGTAGCTTATAGTCCCAGGAATACATCTCCTACTGTCTGTGCCCGATCAGTATTTGCAAACGGGCATAGACAGTGTGTCGATAGCCAGCTGGAGAAGATGTCTTCCTGGGGCTATAAACTACAGTAGCATCGTCTCATATGGGTCAGCCACATTTAGGTGACAAATATGCTTCACGATCTCGTGCAGCTACTGTTTACATTCCGCTCGGAAATTTGTTATTGCTATATATATATATATATATACGCATGCTGCATGACATGTGTAATCTATATATAATATATATGTATATATATCTATGTATATATTATATATATATATATATTATATATATATATATATATATATATATATATATATATATATAATAAAATTATTTGAGGGAATATTATTCCTAACTTACAGGGAAAAATTCAATTTAGAAATACTAAATCAAATTTCACAAAATTTAATATATATAAAAAATTAGAAAAACCACTGATATATATTATATATATTGTATATATTATATAACATTATATATACTATATAATACTATATATTATTTTTATTTTAATTTTAATATTTCTATTATATGTAGTTTTCTAGATGGTATAATTTAATGGTTCATTTTGAATTGATAAAAGGTGTATTTTTCTAATCATATATATATATATATATATTTCTTCATTGTCCACAGGGGGCTAAACATATATAGGACAAACAAGGACCGACAAACGGATTAAGTCGATTACACCGACCCCAGTGCGTAACTGGTACTTATTTAATCGACCCCGAAAGGATGAAAGGCAAAGTCGACCTCGGCGGATTTTGAACTCAGAACGTAACGGCAGACGAAATACCTATTTCTTTACTACCCACAAGGGGCTAAACGCAGAGGGGACAAACAAGGACAGACAAATGGATTAAGTCGATTTCAGCGTAACTGGTACTTAATTTATCGACCCCAAAAGGATGAAAGACAAAGTCGACCTTGGTGGAATTTGAACTCAGAACATAACGGCAGACGAAATACCGCTAAGCATTTCGCCAGGCATCTTAAGGATTCTGCCAACTCGCCGCCCTGTGAAGACTCGTGGCCTTGTAGTTAGGCTGATGGTCTCACGAGTGTAAGATCCTGGATCTGATTCCTACACTAGGTGGCGTTGTGTGTTGTTGAACAATTCACTCCATTTGACGTTGTCGCAATCTACTCTGATCAATGGAACAGTCTTCTCTTCAACTAACTCTCACACCTTCGGTGTTCCACTGGGTTAAGTAGGATGAGTTCGAGTGGTGCTTCTGTCTCTACTTTCGACTACAGAAGAACCTTTATTGATGAAAGCGCTGTATAATCGCCTGCAAGTGACGGCTATATTTTTATCTTAAACTAGCAGTATCGCCCGGCGTTGCTCGGGTTTGTAAGGGAAATAACTATATAAGCATTTTTAGAGAGTTATAGCCAAAAAATAGCAAAAAAATGCATTAAAAATGGAAAAAAAATTATGGTAATTTTTTTTTTAAATCGTTGACTCATCGTAGACATTTTTAGAGAGTTACTTCCCTTATATAATAGCGAAACAAATTCATTAAAATGGAAAAAAATGATGGTAATTTTTTTTTTAAATCGTAGACTCATCGTAGACGCGCGCTAATACCCAGAAGGGCTCGATATGAATCACGACTATAAGAAACCCGGTTTTGGTTAAACTGCACCGCAAAATG
This sequence comes from Octopus sinensis, assembly GCF_006345805.1. Classification (NCBI taxonomy): domain Eukaryota; kingdom Metazoa; phylum Mollusca; class Cephalopoda; order Octopoda; family Octopodidae; genus Octopus; species Octopus sinensis. The sequence goes on along the minus strand of NC_043005.1, from coordinate 11,276,484 downwards.
TGGGCGTAGTTAGGAATCTAAATCGTAGGAGACAGACACACAACTTCACTTTTATATATAAAGATATGCGTGTGAATGTCTGTCAATATTTTGTGCGTATTGGCATACGAGTGCATGTAGACATGTATGCGTGTGGGAATGTACATAGGTATGTGTGGGGGTCGGACATGTTACTATTTGTATGAACGCTACATGTATGAGCATGTATGGTCATGAGTGTTTACGTACGTGCATGCGTATCGACATATTAGTATGTGAATGTATATGTGTAAGTGTGTATGTGTATGCGTGTGCGTATGCGCTGACAGAGAAGGAAAGGAAGGAAAATAAGAAGTAGAAATGTACGGCTCGCAATATGGAATATACATTTGCAATGGAAAATGGCTTCGATGCATATTCGAGTTCTGTGGTGAAAGAGAAGACAAAAAGAAAAGGCAGCAGCAACAAAACTTAATTAAACGAAAGCAGATAAATTATTTGACATTTCTTTACCTTTGAAATTAGGGAGAATTCATAGAAAAGTGTAAAGGTCAAACAGTTTAGAATATTCTACGTTAATTAGATGAAAAGTCAGAAAACTAAGCAAGGTTATTCCAACAAATTAGATTTAGTCATATTTTCCGAAATATTTCAAAAGATATATGACAATCTTTAAAAGCTACGAATGTATATATACAAAAGCACACATATATAAATATATGTATATAAGCTTAGCTTATTATTGTAACTATATGGACATAGATTTCTATATATATATATATATATATATATATATATATATATATATAAATATATATAAAAATACAAAATGGGACAAGAACGCAAAACATTCAAATAGATGACACAAAAAACGGACGGGTCATTCGAAGCCTCTAATCTTCAGTCAAGAACCGGATCATCCTCGCAATTTCCGCTGATTAATCTATATATATATATATATATATATATATATATGTGAAAGTATATACAATAAATGATATAATATACACACATGCCTAAAGAAGTTTCATGACTCTACTGCAACGTATCATAAGATCAAAAGACGAGTGTATATCAGCAGAAGATCATGCATGGATATGTTAGTAGAAAGCTCCGAGATTATAGTGATATTGTTCATGGAAGCAGTTTATCAAGGGCCAACAACCGGATTACTAATTCCCACTTTGAAGGGTATATGTTTGCAATCCAGGATCAAGAATTATCAACCAAATACCTGATACACAAAAGGGACAGAGACGCATGAAAAGTAGCAAAATGTGATATTCGATGCAGATTTTGTGGGATTATCACCAAAGATATAACACTCATCATAAACAATTGTCCGAAAATGTCATCACGGTAAATCTACAGATGAGACGGTATTCTAGCTATGACACAGTATAATGACATCGGTCGCTAGGATAACCCCGAGGCCAATGAAATATGTTTGGTCAGTATGGCCATAGACATTCATAATAAAAAAGAGTACTGGTGGAATGTCCCAGTGAAAGCCTCAATTAAATATAAGCATAATGGACTTGACATAATAATTTGGGATAGAGAAGAGAAACAGTACAATTGAAGAAATCAGCTTCCCAGCGGATGTTAACATGAAGTTAAAGATCAGCGAAAAAGAAAATACCTACGCTGAACTGGTAAGGAGTCTACAGCTTTATACCTGTAATTATTGGGGAACTCTAATACACTGCCTAAATACTAATCTTGAGAAATTAAGCTTCTCAGAACCGAAAAGGAGAAAGCTTATTCGAAGACTATAGATCCAAGCCATCACTGGAACAATAAAAATTTGTAAAACTTTCCAGAAGTTTATCATTTCAGTACATATGAGGATTTCTAGACATGCAACAAAGTGCATGAGAAGACATACAAATCTGCACATATACTTACATACATACATACATACATACATACATACAAAAATACTCTGTTGATACTGAAATTCCAATGAAGGAGCTTTGGCTCTAGGTTAGAAACAGGTTCTTTCTCTGTTGGCAAGAAATCTTGAAATAAACTGAACAATGGCATACATACATACATACATACATACATACATACATACATACATTACATACATACATGCATGCATACATACATACATACATACATACATACAGACATACTTACAAACATTACATACATACATACATTACATACATACATGCATACATACATACATACATACATACATACATACATACATAC
>NC_043005.1:11261782-11269282 GCF_006345805.1 Octopus sinensis | reverse complement strand
AGAAACCTTAGCACGCCGGGCGAAATGCTTAGCGGTATTTCGTCTGTCGTTACCTTCTGAGTTCAAATTCCGCTGAGGTCGACTTTTCCGTTCATTCTTTCGGGGTCGATAAATTAAGTACCAGCTACGCACTGGGGTCGAGATAATCGATTTAATCCGTTTGTCTGTCCTTGTTTGTCCCCTCTATGTTTAGCCCCTTGTGGGTAGTAAAGAAATAGGTATTTCGTCTGTCGTTACGTTCTGAGTTCAAATTCCGCCGAGGTCGACTTTGCCTTTCATCCTTTCGGGGTCGATAGATAAAGTACTTGTTTCGCACTGGGGTCGATGTAATCGACTTAATCCCTTTGTCTGTCCTTGTTTGTCCCGTCTATGTTTAGCCCCTTGTGGGCAGTAAAGAAATATATATAATTGTTCTATATTATTTTTAAGTGTGTTTGTATATTATTCATGGGTTTATGTTCCCATTTAATTCGGTTCAATTGGACTTTTATGTTCAATTCCTATCTAAAAGTGATGATAGATGCCGCGTTTCGGCGTTGCTGTAAAACAAGTCTCAAAAGACTGATGTATAATTACAAGGATAAAAATAACTACGAATTAGATTCTCGCAATAACAACTATTAACTTATTCTGAAATTATGTTTCATATCAAAATCCACAACTGCCTTCGACAGATGATAACAAGTAAATAGTACTAATATTGCTATTAATGAGCAATAATTTCTATAATTATTTCTAATAGCCTTTAGTTGAATGACGTCAGTAATCCAATAGTTCATTTGAATCTCACTCAAGGCCTCGTTTTTGGTGTTTAATTGAAAGAAAAGTAGTCACCACGGTTGTTTTCAATACTTGTCTATCGGTGAATATCAGCTCATTATTTAAAAGTACGTGGAGGCGCGTGGCTTAGTGGTTAGGGTGTCAGCATCATGATCGTAAGATTGTGGTTTCGATTCCTGGACTGGGCGACGCGTTGTGTTCTTGAGCAAAACACTTCATTTCACATTGCTCCAGTCCACTCAGCTGTCAGAAATGAGTAACGCTGCGATGGACTGGCGTCCCGTCCAGCTGGGGACGGCATACGCCATAGAAACCAGGAAACCGAGCCCATGGGCCTGGCTAGGCTTTAAAAGGGCGCTCTTTTTTTAAATTTAAAACTACATTCTTCATTCAAATACAGATGAACTCAATTTCAGCATTCAGAGGTCGATAAAATGGCAGTTAAGTATCGGGCCCGACTAACCCTCTTCATCCGAATTTTCAGACTTTGTGTGTTTATTAGAAGCAATTATAAGTAACACAAAGATGAAAGTGAGACCCACGGTAGAATTCCCATGTGTGGATTAGCATTATGATTTTAGATTGCGATGCAAATCACATTACCTCCCTGATAACATGAAGGTATGATCAGGTTAATAAGAGGTGGGATTGATATCAAGCTCAAACTGCACCTCAGTAGTAACCCAAAGTGGTGGTGGTAGTGGTAGTGGTGGTGGTGGTGGTGGTGTTGGTGGTGGTGGTAGTAGTAGTAGTAGTAGTAGTAGTAGTAGTAGTGGTAGTAGTAGTAGTAGTAGTAGTAGTAGTTATATATAAGCAAATGTGAAATCTCTTTCTGAACATCTACGAGTAACTTGAAATGGGAGTGCAATCACACACATACACACACACACAACTACACAAGCGCAGACGCACAAATCCTAAACCACATTCAAAATAAGATCGCCCGACTAATTCACCAAGCGTCCCAGACGAGCTCTTTCGTCACTCTTCATTTTCTATTACTACTAGTAGAAGCACTCCGTCGGTTACGACGACGAGGGTTCCGGTTGATCCGATCAACGGAACAGCCTGCTCGTGAAATTAACGTGTAAGTGGCTGAGCACTCCACAGACACGTGTACCCTTAACGCAGTTCTTGGGGATATTCAGCGTGACACAGAGAGTGACAAGGCCGGCCCTTTGAAATACAGGTACAACAGAAACAGGAAGTAAGAGTGAGAGAAAGTTGTGGTGAAAGAGTACAGCAGGGATCACCACCATCCCCTGCCGGAGCCTCGTGGAGCTTTTAGGTGTTTTCGTTCAATAAACACTCACAACGCCCGGTCTGGGAATCGAAACCGCGATCCTACGACCGCGAGTCCGCTGCCCTAACCACTGGGCCATTGCGCCTCCACCTATTACTACTACAGAGCTCTCTATCGTGAAGGCAGCCTGACAGTCATAAGGTCGTAGGTTTCATTCCTTTTGAACAAGCCACTTCGTTTTACATTGTTGCAGTCCACTCATTTCTAATAAGTACTGACCTTCACCTCACCCACTCACAGCTGTCATATCTTCGATGTTTCACTGAGTTATAAGTGGGAATGCCGAGAGCGGGTCTATGTCTGCTCCAGACGACATAGGTATTTCAAACAATTAGTAAAAGCATAATACCAATTTTAGTATATGTACTGCCGAAGCATGTACAAAAAATTTCTTAGCACGAGTGGGGTTCGAACCCACGCGGGCAGATGTCCATTGGAACTTAAGTCCAACGTCTTAACCACTCGGCCATCGTGCTTAACACATAAAAGCACAGTACATCATACAAAGTCATTCTGGTTTTCGATTGGACAGGGGGGGGTTCTTTTTTTATGCAGTGAATTCTGCTCCTCTGGATTGGCTAGTCTCGTAACACCATCGCTTTCCTATCCAATCACCTATCTTCCTTCCATATTGCATCCATTCTTAAAGTGGATGCTGGCAGAATGGTTAGTAAGCCGGACAAAATGCTTAGTGGCAGTTCGTCCGTCTTAACGCTCTGAGTTTAAATGCCGCCGAGTCGACTTTGCCTTTCATCCTTTCGGGGTTCTCTACGCCAAGCCATAACGAAAATATATATATATATATAATGTTCTTGTTTATTGAATGATGCCATCGACGTTTCTGCTCCATTTACTTGTCTAAGGAAGTACTTCTCAAAATGGTCGAAAATTCTATATAGGTACAGGAGACGAAAGGAACGGCAGAGAAAACCGAAAGAATGCGTCATTTAATTGCCTCAATTCTCAAAAATATTTGCAATCTATATTCAGTGATGGTCGAAATATTTTGATATATCCTATTATATTGATGAAATTGCTTCTGACAGAGTTTGTAAGAGCAATCAGTTTGGTGGCAAAAGTATTTTGTGGTGTATTTCAGTGGCTCCCAAACCTTTTAGAGTCGCGACCCACTATTTATCACACCAGTTTATGACGACCCACTTATACGTTTTGAACTATCTCGATAGACAGCAGTTAATCAAAGCTAATGCGAAATTTTATAACTGTTTGCGACCCACTAAGATTCCGTTCGCGACCCATCTGTGGGTCGCGACTCATAGTTTGAGAACCAATGGTGTATTTCATTTTGTTGAATCGTATCTGGGTGGAGGTAAGGGAAAAGTGTGGGTAAAAGAAAGGAGGGCAAAGTTATAAAAGAGCGAGGATCACTGGTCTAGGTATTCGTGCAAAATCTTTCTGCAGTTGACTTCATTCCACCAAGATCGATAAAGGATACACCAGTAAGATATTGATGTCGACCGAAGCAGACATCGGTTTTCATATGGAACTGAACTTGGTCTCCTATTTCTCTCTCTCCTTCTTCCTCCTCCTCTTCCTCTCCTTCTCGCTCCTCTTCCTCCAATTCTTCCCTCTCTTCCACTCCTTTCCTTTCTTTCTCTTCCTTCTCATCTTCCGCTTCCTCCCTTCTTCCTCTTCCTCCCTTTGTTCCCTTCTTTCCCTCCTTCTTCTTCTTCTTCTTCTTCTTCTTCTTCTTCCTTTTCTTCTTCCTCTTCTTCTTCCTTCTTCTTCTTCCTCTTCTTTCTCTTCTTCCTCTTCTTCTCTCTCCTCTTCTTCCTTCATCTTCCTTCCTCTTCTCCTTCCTCCGCTTCCTCTTCTTTCTCCGCTTCTTTTTCTTCCTCCACTTCCTTTTCTCCTTCATCCTCTTCCCCTTCTTCTTCCTCCGCTTCCTCTTTTTCTTCCTCCACCTCTTCCTCCCCTTCTTCTTCCTCCACCTCTTCCTCCCCTTCTTCCTCTTCTTTTCTTCCTCCTCCTTCTGCTCTTCCTCCTTCCCATCCACTATATTATTCTCCTCCATATTTGAGTTTACTCACCCTATTAGAGATAACAGGCAAGTTTCCTCACATCATTTTCTTCTATTTAAAATAAAAGTAAGACACAGTCGTCAATACACAAAAATGGGTGACTTGAATAATTTAGACCGTAAGTCTGCACAATGACGATTGACTTAGGAGCTAAACAACACAAACAACACCACCAACAGCAACAACAACAATAATAGCAATAACAATCCAGACGTTGAGCAGCTCCATGAGATGTATGACAGACTGGTAATAAAAAAAAGCAACAAAAGTTACTATCTGCATAAGTGGTAGATCACATAGTTGTTAATATGTTTTATCGCTTTACAAAAGTGGCGCAAAAATAAAAAAGAAATACATATATCTACATTCGAAGTGTGTCTGTGATTTAAGCACATTTTTCTTGGTTGTAAATCTCATGTAATTAGACTTGACATTACAACTAGTTGAGAAGGAAAGTTTCAGATTTACAGTATAAACCAACACAAATCAAGATTTGTAAGTAAAACTAAAGTTTGTGTTAGATAGCGACTCATAATTTTTGGTTTCCAATTATTAAAGAACTAATTCTCTCCACAGCTAGAAGTATCTGCTCCAGTGAAAACCTGTGTAAGTTTGTTTAGTGTAGCAGATCATTGTTGAATCAACATTCTTTTCTTCTCCTAACACTGCATCAAGAAAGCAGTAGAATTACTAGCAATGCTCAATATCAGACAGATGTTCCCACAAGCAAATCTCCATTGTCTAAAATAATAAAATGAAAAAAAAAATTGTTCAGAATGTTGTTTCCCATGACAGCTTGGCACATATGAGATGATTCTGATAACGATTGACCAACTTCAAAATACCAGGGAAAAAAGCAGAAATACTGCTATCAGAGATATGGTGACAGAATAACAAAAATTTTCGATAGACTTAGAGCAGTTGCGACAACAGTAGTAGAACAGCATTGAAATAAACGCATTGAAATATTTTGCATCATAACTTCCAGTGCTGGGTTCAAACCCAGATAAGATTGTTTTTCTCCGTATTTTTTGGAGGGGAATAAAAGCGCGTGGTCTTGTGATTAGGGCGTTGGACTCACATCGTCAAATTGTGGGTTCGATTTCCGGATTAGGTAGTCTATGATCAAAACACTTCATTTCATGTTGTGCCAGTCCACTAGGCTAGAAATAAGTACCAAAGATCTAACTACCGGGGACTGAGTCCACAGATAAAATATTTCTTCTCAACGAAATTCCATCACATCCTTCACCCCCACCCCCACCACCACTCGAACAAATATTTAATATTTCATAAGATTTAAAGTGGGTTTCGATTCTCAGTTGCAGCCATTTCAAGTTACTTTTTATTTTTTTTTTTCTTTTTACTGGACTGTGACTGCTGGAAGGGTACCAACTTCAAGGGTATTTTAGTCGATTATATCGACCCCATTTCTTTTCCTAGTGCTTCAATAATGGTTATTGGAAAGAAAAGAAGATTAATTTCGGCATTATTGTGAGGGGAAATAACTTAGTCGAGCTTGAAAGCTGCAGGTTGTTGTTGTCGGTTATATGAAGCAATTAAAAATATTCTAGGAAGAATCTCATCCGAAGTTAAGCCACTTCACACCTTAACAGTCACACCAGCAGGCATATTTCTGCGTGCGAAAAATGGCTGGCGCAGCAAGCAATCGATGTTCAGATAATTATGATGCTAGTCAGAAAGACGACTTTATTGAAAACCAGACAAAAACTGCCATAGCGACCTATGAGCATGTAAACAAGCCGATACCACCGATGTCACCATCACACTACTGTGTCAAATTGTTATCTCCGTATACTAATCCGATAGGGACGAACGTTGAATATATATACAGCTGGAAAACATTTTAAAACCACAGTACGAAAACAATTTATCCAATTTGACTAAGCTATTGATTTATAATAGGCTTTCCTTCTTACGAGAGTGGGTGGGGGCATGGAAGTAACCATTCACGGGATAAATGTTATTGACGATATCACTTATGGTGTGGTAAATAACTTTTGGAATATCAATAACTTTTGGTTGCTGTTACTCTGGAGGAATATCTGGGAGACATTTGCAAAGGTAAGTAGCATGTTCACCGAAGAAACTGACAGTTAAATACTTTTATATATTGTAACATTAATAATAATTTGCAGCTTATCAACATCTCCAGGCAAAATTAACAAAGATCTACGGCGATTCTACTCCAAATTTCGAGGCGAAATTAATAACTCTGAAGCCGAGTGAAAAATTCCGCTTTCACAAAATGTCAGCATATGTAGTTAGCTAGTGGAAAATCAAAAAATCGCTTCTAATCTACAAGATGCAAAAAGGAGAATGAGAGAAACAAAACCGTTGTAAAATGATCCCCTTCCCAGGAAGATATGAAGTCATTCTAGTCTAAAGTTTGTAACGAAGGCAAAGATTTTGATCATAATGTAACATGGTTAGACTTAAGCAAGAATAATAGACCAACCTCAACAGAGAAACGTATTCTATCGATGTTGAAACTTTCACCAAAACTGCGAGAAAGCTGCACAATGTAAAGGTATTAGAAAGAAACCTCAACTTGGGTACTGGCACAAGACATTGACATATCGAACAGTGAGAATAAATGCTCAACACTGCATTGGTACATTATTTACATTATTTACATTTGACGGATATTTGTCCTCATCTTGTTTGTTGTTAACACAACATTTCGGTTGATATATCCTCCAGCCTTCATCAGGTGTCTTAGGGAAATTTCGAACCTGGGTTCTCATTCCTAAGGTATTTTTCGATGTTGTTGTTATTATTATTATTATTATTATTATTCAGGTCACTGTCTGGAATCGAACTTGGAATCTTGGGGTTAGTGGCTCGCGCTTTTAGCCACTACGCCATATGCCCGGCGGCATATAAATATAGAACGGCATTGGTGTATAAATGTTCTTTTATTTGTGAGTTAACCGGCTACCATCAGTTTCATGTTAAGAAAGGAATATCTCTTAACAATTTTCAAGACTATTGCATGGAACGTTGGTGTTCGTCTCTATCTTGGAACCCCTATGAAAATTGTTGAGATATTCCTGTCTTAACATGAAACTAATGGTAGCCGGTTAACTCACGAACAATGAAGGCGGCGAGCTGGCAGAAACGTTAGCGCGCCGGGCGAAATGCGTAGCCGTATTTCGTCTGTCGCAACGTTCTGAGTTCAAATTCCGCCGAGGTCGACTTTGCCTTTCATCCTTTCGGGGTCGATAAATTAAGTACCAGTTACACACTGGGGGTCGATGTAATCGACTTAATACCTATATCTGTCCTTGCTTGTCCCCTCTATGTTTAGCCCCTTGTGGGCAATAAAGAAATAGGTTAACTCACGAACAATAA
>NC_043005.1:11244282-11259282 GCF_006345805.1 Octopus sinensis | reverse complement strand
AGCTGCTGGTCGCCTAAAAACAGTCGTTTCCCTACATATTGTTTAGCAAGTGTGTGCATGTGTGTGTGTGTGTGTGTGTGTGTGTGTGTGTGTGTGTGTGTGTGTGCGGCGGCGAGCTGGCAGAAACGTTAGCACGCCGGGGCGAAATGCTTAGCGGTATTTCGTCTGCGGCTACATTCTGAGTTCAAATTCCGCCATGGTCGACTTTGCCTTCCATCCCTTCGGGGTCGATTAAATATGTTCCAGTTACGCACTGGGGTCGATATAATTGACTTAGTCCGTTTGTCCGTCCTTGTTTGTCCTCTCTGTGTTTAGCCCCTTGTGGGTAATAAAGAAATAGGTATTTCGTCTGCGGCTACATTCTGAGTTCAAATTCCGCCAAGGTCGACTTTGCCTTCCATCCCTTCGATGTCGATAGATTATGTACCAGTTGCGTACTGGGGTCGATCTAATCGACTGACCCTCTCCCCCAAAATTTCGGGTCTTGTGCCAAGAGTAAAATGATTATATGTGCGTGTGTTTGGGGGCGAGCTGGCAGAATCGTTAGCATGCCGAGCGAAATGCTTAGCAGTATTTCGTCTGTCTTTATGTTCTGAGTTCAATTTTCACTAAGGTCTATTTTGCCTTTTATTCTTTCGGGGTCGATAAATTAAGTACCAGTTGCATACTGAGGTCGATCTAATCGACTGACCCCCTCCTCAAAAGTTTCTGGCCTTGTTCCTAGAGTAGAAAAAAATTGTGTGTGTGTGTGTGCATGTGCGTATGTCTTTGTGTGTATGCGTATATGAACAGATAGACACACAACACATTCTCATAGACCATAACTTTGGCTTATCCACACTAATAATAAGATATCATTAACACCGCTACACTTGTAATTTCCTCGCCTCATGCTCACGTTCATTTGCAATTAACATCAATTTTACAGTGTTATTCTTAACTACTACAACTACTACTACTACTACTACTACTACTACTACTACTACTACTACTACTGCTACTACTGCTGCTGCTGCTGCTGCTGCTCCTTTTCTTTCTGCATTATCATCATCGTCATCATTCCTTATCGTGGTCATGGCCATCAGCACCATTATCATCATCACCACCATCATCACCACCATCCTCATCATCGTCATCATCATCATCATCTTCATCATCATCATCGTCGTCATCATCATCTTCATCATAATCATCATCATCATCGTCATCATCATCGTCATCATCATCATCATCTTCTTCATCATCATCATCATCATCATCATCATCATCATCATCATCATCATCAACATCGCTGCCAACATTATCATTTGCTATTATTTGCCGTCTTCAGCTTTAAGTGCCATAAAATACTCAATAACCGCCAATTTGCAATCATTTACGACCATTAGCATTGGGAGTTATAATTGCTAACTTTCTGTAACCTATACACCTGTGTATACACCTGTGTATACACCTGTTGATGCATGTATATGCACAGCGATACACGCTTGTATGTATATGAAGTGTTCGACGTATCTGAGATAGTGTAATTCTATGAACGTGTCTAGATGCGTTCCTCTGTGTCTGTTTATGTGTGTTTCTATGTATGACCAGATACGAGTAACTGCCTATGTATGTGTGTGAGTGTGTGTATGAGTGCGCATGTGTGTGTGTGTGTGTGTGTGTGTGTGAGAGAGAGAGAGAGATTGTTTATGTACGTGCGTATGTCTGTATAAAATTTGGTGTGTATTTGTGTGTAATGGTCTGTGGGAATTTCTGCGTGTGCGCATGTGCGCGCACTGACATATATGTATATATATATATATATATATATATATAGAGAGAGAGAGAGAGAGAGAGAGAGAGAGAGAGGAGAGCACATACACACACACATATACAGAGGCACACACAAACACACACAGATGCTCACACGTCCGTATGTCTGCGTAAGTATATGTGATTAAGTAATTTAACATGTCGTTCTGTATCTGTTTCTACCATCTGTGTTTTTGTGCCAGTCTGCGCATGTATGTGTTTATGTAAATGTGTCCGCGTGTCCATGTGTGTGTGTGTGTGTGTCTACGTATTTGTGTAAGTGTGCTGAGTGTACGTGTATGTGTGTGTGTGTGTGTTTAATTGGCTACAAATCAATCACTTAAACAACTCGAAAGTGCTTCCAGTTGTTAAGTAAAACCCACTTAACTTGAAACTATTCCAACCCCCCACCACCACTACCACCACCACCACCACCACCACCACCATCAACAACAATAACAGTAACAACAACAACGCCAGAACCAACAACACCACCACCACCACTACCACCACCACCAATACCACCATCGCCACCACCAATACCAGTGACACCATCTTCACCAACACAACCCCTAACAATTTCGCCAACACCACCTTCAAGATCACCATTACCATTTCCGCCAAAAATAGAAGGCCAGTTCTTGGTAATCGGTCTGCAAGAAATAGCAGCCGAAATTCTCTCAAACCATGCCATCTTAAAAATATTGGGCATCTTGTTTCTCGGTAATTTACCCCCAGGTAGGCAAATCTTATGGTCACTGTTGGAAAATCCGTGATCTTAGAACTGTGTGATTGAAGCTGACCTGGGGCTAAACAACATCAACAGTAACCAAAATTATTAACACCACCAGCATGACCAGTGCTACCGCCACCGCTACGACGGTCACCACCACCACCACCACCACCACCACCATTACCATTTCCACTACTATCGTTACCCCTAACAACCATCACCACCGTTATCAATACCATCACCATGATCACTACCATCACAAGCACTTCTATCGTCACTACCAACAACATCACCACTGTTACCATCATCAAGAAAGAAGAAGAAGAAGAAGAAGAAGAAGAAGAAGAAGAACAACAACAACAACAACAACAACAACAAAAACAAAGAGCAGCAGCAGCAGTAACAACAACAACAACAGAGTTATTTCCCTCAGTATAGTGCTATATTTCACCATTACACCAACAAGACTATATTTCCCTGTACATAAATCGATGCTCAAACAAAGCTAATTTTCTTATATTGGTTCCCAGACAACATCACAGTTCTTAATAACTTTTAACGCTTTCTCATTTAAGATTTTATCTCTTGGGAGCTTTCTTTCTTATTTTTTTTTACTTTTCATTTATTATTACTTTTTTTTTTTTGCTCTCCTTCTCATCTCCTGCGTCTCTCTGTTCCTCTCGGCCATTTTATCACATCGTTATCATTTGAACCTTGTCGACAATTTCTTGCAATATTCATTTCCTTGGATCTATATACACTTGTCCATTACGAGTTATTATCATTATTTTCTCATCGTCTTTTATCTTCTATCCGTTCACTTTTCCCGCTCTTTCTCATTGACATCCGATTGCTATTTAAGTCCCCTCCACCCGCTCGCTACTTATACCGCCATTGCTACATCTTTATTTATTGCTTCTTCACTCGCTACCTTGTCACCTCTTCGTTTTTAGTTTAGTTTATCCTTCACTTATTAAGAGATATATTGTTTGGGAGAGGGATAGGCGACATCCTAAGCTATATAGCATTATAATTTCTACACTAGACTCTGTTATTTTCCGTTGTGTGTGTGTGTGTGTGTGTGTGTGTGTGTGTGGTGTGTTGTGTGTGTGTGTGTGTCGTGTGTGTGTGTGTGTGTGTGTTGTAATCTACTGGTTCGTTCTGTACACTTACATACGACCAACCAGAAAGAGGAAGAAACAGACAGATAGCTTGATCGATAGATAGATAGATAGATAGATAGATAGATAGATAGATAGATAGATAGATAGATAGATAGATAGATAGATAGATAGATAGATAGATAGATAGATAGTTAGATAAAGAGATAGAGAGAGACAGACAGACAGACAGATAGTCACATATTTTTTTATTGTCTGAGGGAGTCATTCACATAAAGAATCTTGGAAACCAAATACAAAAACGACATATATATATATATATATATATATATATATATATCATGTCCGAACGCCATGATAGACCGTTAGCTCCTACACGCATTTTTTTCTCTCCTTTTTTTCTCTCCTTGTTTCTCTCCTTGTTTCTTTTCTGTGAATCTTCCTGTCGAAGAGCGTAGGCTCGAAACGTAAAAGACTTGTTCTATTTCTATTCCTGAGCGCCATACTAATACATTTGTTTATTTGTACTCCACCTGCCTTCGTCTTTTGTTTATTTTCGTAAACCTTCCCGTTATATATATATATATATATATATAACATCTATATATATGTATATTTATATATATGTATATAGATAAAATAGTGTACATTTAAACACAAGAGAAAACTAACCTTTAACAGGTAATTTTGCACGCTAGAAGAAGCAGTCAAAATCACCAAAACCACATTTAAGAACAATTTCGAAGAGAATGAAAAATATGAACTTTTACCTTGTTTTTTTTTTGCGGTTATACCTAATTTAACACGATAAAAGTTTTTAATTTTCATTCCCTTCGAAATTGCTCTTAAATGTAGTTTTGGTGGTTTTGACTGCTTCTCTTAGCGTGCAAAATTACCTGTTAAAGGTTAGTTTTCTCTTGTGCTTAAATGTACACTATTTTATTTTGAGAATATGTTGTCTATTGTCATTTTATACATGTTAAGTCACTGGTAGTGAAGTTTCTAAAAATATTCGCTACTCTATATGTTTTACGTATATGTATATATATAGATAGAGAGAGAGAGAGAGAGGGAGAGAGAGAGACAGAAAGAAAGATACCATATTTTAACGTGCATAAGGAACCCTTTTTTTGTCAAAATTAGATTGAAAAATATGGGTATTTCTTATACATAGATAGTATTATAACCCCTTACAAAACCTTTTTTTCCCTAATTTTAAGCCCAAATATTAGGAGATTCCTTATACACCAGGGTTCCTTATACACTTTAAAATACGGTGTGTATATATACATAAAGACGTTTTCACTTCCCGAGCGTTATTCTAATATATCTGTTTGTTGTCTACACCACCAGTCTTCGTCTTTTGTTTTTGTGAATTCTCTCCCTATGCAGATGGATAGATAGATAGATAGATAGATAGATAGATAGATAGATAGATAGATAGATAGATACATACATACATACATACATACATACATAGCTAGATAGATGATAGATAGATAGATAGATAGATAGATAGATAGATAGATAGATAGATAGATAGATAGATAGATGGATGGATGGATGCTTGGATGGATATGTTTATATATGCATATGCACACACGTATACACATATACACACACGTATATATATATGCACACACACATACATAAACGAACATTTCGTCCCCACTGTATATTACTGCCATTCCTTAATTATCCTATGTTTCTTAACTAGTCTGACTTAATCTAACCCCTGTTGAAAGACAAGATCCCTAAATAGTCAACCATTCGACAGACACCGAGACACCCATATCACGTCAGTTTACTTGATTCAAAATTTCTCAGAGCTTCCTATTGATTTATTGTTACCGAAGCACATTTTCTCTATTTGCCTCACATTCCATACTTCACCCTATATTTTATCTCATTGTCTCTCTCACCCACACTTTATATGTCCTCCTACCTCCACCCTCTCTGTAATGTTCATATCGTTTTTCGTCCCGCCACCCTCTCTACCTCTGCTATCAATTTCAACCCTCTCTATCACTTATAGAATTATAGCGTTACTTCTCTCTACCCCCAACCTACATTTTATCACGGTGCCACCCGTTTCTCTTGAAAAAACTACTCAAATGTACTTCAGCCTACTTCATATCCACTTTCCCTCTTATCTTTCTTCCGCCCTCTGCACAAGTGTGTGTGTGTGTGTGTGTGTGTGTGTGTGTGTGCGTGTATGTGTGTGCAAGCGCACGTATGTGTGTACATGTGCGCAAGTATTTCTGTGTATACATATATATATGTATATGGGTTTGTAAGTATATATATATATATGTGTGCGTTAATATATGTGTGCATGTGTGTATACGTTTATGCGTGTGTGCGTGTGCGTTTGTGTGTGTGTGTGCGCGTGTGTGAGTGCGGAATATATTTCCCTTTTGCTCTTAATGTCATTTTTCCCGACCTCCCACATGTATATCTATTTCTTTACTACCCACAAGGGGCTAAACACAGAGGGGACAAACAAGGACAGACAAAGGGATTAAGTCGATTATATCGACCCCAGCGCCTAACTGGTACTTTATTTATCGACCCCGAAAGGATAAAAGGCAAAGTCGACCTCGGCGGAATTTGAACTCAGAACGTAACGACAGACGAAATACCGCTAAGCATTTCGCCCGGCGTGCTAACGATTCTGCCAGATCAACCTGTTTCCTGCGCAATTGTCGACTGCATTCCGAACAGTCAACGCTGTCAAATTCTGGAACATGAAATCGATGATACCCATTGCTAGGCAACTAAATTCTTAATTAAATTTACCCAACCAATTCTAAATAAGTCAATCCTGCTTTCACCCCCACCACCCCCACTACCATTCAGCACAAAACCTCAGACGATTACTGGGTAGATTCATCTCAAACCGCACAAACCCGATAAGATAACGACGATATTGGATTCCTGATTACGAATGCAGCTGGTGCCAACCTTAAAATGACACTTAAAACGGCATCCTTAAATTCAACAATAAACTCTTAAGGCAAAAGATCGGAGGTTTATTTGTTTCAAGTTGGCTCCACCGTTGAAGTCTTTTTTCTGTAACTCAGGGGTCGGCGAATAGGGGTAAATTACCCCAAGCGGGGTAAAAGTTAAATTCTTGCGGGTAATGGGGACTCATTAGACATAAGCAAAATTATATTTTTTTTAATGTGTTCCTTGTAACGACAGAAATTTTCTTTCTGGACTGAGAAGGCAATCAAAAACGTTGCTGCTTTTTGCAACAAGGATTACCTTTGCAAACAAGGATGTTGCACTTTAATGAACATGAAAACAAGCAGAGTTACTGATTGGACCCCAAAGATTGTATCCATAATTGCTCCGGCGTCAAGAGGCTCGAATTTTGATGTAATTGTAGCAGAAATGAAACAACATTACTTCACCAAAACCTGAAGTGGAATAGTTTTTAGAAGAATCCTTTTGTTTCATAATGAGGATATCAATTTATTTTATCGCATTTGTTTTATAATTTTCATATTTATAATTGTATTCTACATGTAAGTAGATTCAATAAACCTTTTGTATTCAAAGAATCTATGATTTTCTTCCTTTCAAATGAAGGTGGATAACGTTGGCATGAATAAATATACTTTAGGGTAATTGGTTAAAAACGTTCCCCGAACCCTGCTATAAGTGTTCTATTCCTGTTCAACGCTGTGGCAGAACAGTTGTTAACATAAAGAAATGTAGCCATTAAACTAGAACATATTTAGTCCAGTATAATTATTTACCCATAGTCCAGTATTATTATTTACCCATAGTCCAGAACATATTAAGTCGGGTATATTATTATCATATATTCAGTAATTTAGTGGATTAAAACCTGTAAATAAATTATTTAGGGAAACAGTTTTGAAATTTTCTTTCTGAATTCTAATCCCTTCTGTTTTACTTCAGTCGAAGCTGTCAGTTTCCAATCCGTTTGATTTAATTGTTTAACTTCAGATCAGCTCCAATGGAACAGATAAGGACATTTCAAAACATATTCCAAGTGGAGACGTCAGAATTTTTTTTTTTTCAGATACAATGTTTTTTGATGTATAACAAGTGTATGCAATTAGAATTAAAAAACGGTAAAGTTTGCTTTGAGGGAGAAATGAATGTTACTTTTAGCTGTCCAAGTGACCACTTAAATGTTCCTCTGTTGCGTGGTTAGGTTCCCCTCTCTTCCTTGTTCAGTAGATATTAGAGATGAAGATGCCGACAGTATTTATTGGTCAGTTCACACTATCGTTGTATCCCCAGCTACAGTTCTCCGTATCTCTCTTTCTCTCTTCTTTCCCTATCTCTCTCCCTCTCTTTCTCTCTCACTCACTATCTATTTATCTTCTTATCTATCTCCTCTATGCAACATGATGCCTGGTCAGCTATGGTAGTGATCTTCTAAAGAAAAAACTAACTCCACATGTTTATCCGGTCGTTGCTTGCCTCAGTGGCCATGATAACAGAATTAAAGGTTGATTGTAATGTTTGTGTGTATGAGAGTGTGATGTATGTGAATATAAAGATTTTCTCTACTATATATATATATATATATATATATATATATATATATATATATATATATATATATATACATATATAGAAGTGAAAATCTGAAGTGGGACATGTGAACGATAAACTAACAAAAAAGGATATTTAAGCAGGAACACATCTTGTCGGCCACAGGAGCCAGAATCAACGTAGTTTTGATCCGTTTATAAACTTTAAATTTCAGGGTTATACTTCTGAGACATTTCTTGCTTGATAGACGTTACACAGGAAAGAAAAGCATAAATGTGAAAACGAAAACTGCGGACAGATATGTAATACTGATCGATACATACTTACTTACACACAGGTACACACACACACATACACACACACACACACTGAAACTCGCACCCACACAGAAACATTTGAGTATAGTTATATATACATACACATGCACATATACATATTTACATACACACACATATATAAAGGAAAAACAATAAAGAATGTATGGAATAATGTATATTATTACAGATTTGAGTCGGTATCCAACAGAAAGATAATGTGATGAAGATTTAGACCGGTCGTTAATTAAGTATTTCGTATATTTTATATCTCTGAATAATGGCTTTAAATAACAGCGACTTTATATCTTTTCTTTCGTTCTTGAAATCATATTTAATCTCTCTCCTTCATGATATAATATATTATATATATATTATTATATATATATAATATATGCATATATATGAGCACATTCATATTGTATATATAATGATCTATATATCATATTGTATATATAATATATATGCGCGTATATGTATATATATATACGTATGTATATACACACACATACGTACACATGCCTATATGTACATACATATAAAATATGCAATATGATAATGTGCCTATATATATATATATATATATATATATATATAATATATATATATGTATGTATGTATGTATGTATAAGCTCTCAATATATGTGTGTATCTCTCTCTCTTTCTCTCACTCTCACTCTCTCTCTCTCTCTCTATATATATAATATATACATATATATATATATATATATATATATATGTGTTGTGTGTATGTATATGTATACATATATATACTATATATATATACAGTATAAATATAATATAAATATACATGTATATGTAAAATATATAGAGAAAGAGATAGACAGATAGTCAGGGAGAGAGAAAGAGGTATATATAATATATATATATATATATATACATCCACATACCTACACACACACACACATATATATATGTATATGTATATATAGGTAAATATATGCCGCGTGTTGCCTGTGTCTGCATTATGCAAAAATATGAGTAAAATAAATATGCATTTATGCAAATACAGAGGCATGTGTATTACTATATACGCATAAATGCAAATATGTATGTGTAAGTGTTAGTCTGTGTGCATGTGTATACTGATAAAGCTGCGTATATTTGAACACAATGTGTGTATGTGTTTGTCGCTTTTCCAAAATTATATGAATTACTGTCGCTTTTGATTAGAATAGAATATGAGTCATCTTAGAATGTGATACCTACCAGAGCAGAGATCGATAAATTAATATATCTCTTCTTAATATACAGAAATAACCGGAGTATGAATTCACTAGAAATATGAGATATACCTACGCCTGTATTTAATTTCGACGTCAAGGTCTGTTTTGTGTCTACTTTTGGTATTTCTCTTCTCTCTTTTCTTACTTTGTGACATATCCTTCATGTCTATACTTAGATTTTTTTTATTTTTTAACTTTTCACTTATTTCATTCTATGTACCGAGACCGTGCTGGAACACACTGAAAACCTGAATCGAGTAAATCGACCCCAGTAGGTTTTTTTTTATCCCCTTTTTTTGTAAACCTCGTACATATTCTATTGCCGCTAAGTCATAAGGACGTAAGCAAAACACCGGTTTTCAGGCGGTGATGGGGACAAACGCATGAACAAAGATACACATATACATGAATATACAGACAGATGCACACACCACATATATATATATATATATATATATATACATACATACACATGCATACATACACACATACATACGTACATGCATGCATAGGCACACACACACACACTGACCCACACACATGCGCACAAACAAGCAAAAAGGAAAACTGTAAATAACGGACAGAGTCAAGACTATTGAAAAGGTTGCAAGATGCAACGAAAATTTTAGGAAAATAAAAATAAGAAATAAGTGGAAATTTTACCGGTGAGTGTGTTAAATTATAAGGCACAAAAAGAAAATGACTCTCCCCAGACACAACAGAATATTATATATATATATATATATATATATACGATGTGGAATCTATACCGCCAACTTTGCCCAAACGACCTAAACATTAGCTTCAAGGTTCATCCGAGACTTGGACCACGGGCTATACGTCCCCTGCCAAATTCAAGATCACAACATACATGTACACTGCAACATAATTTCTTTTCCTCAACAGGCCCTGCCCTATTTAACATTGTCCCGAGGGAGATCAAAGAGGAAAAGGATCCCATCAACTTCAAACAGAGTCTGGATAGATTCCTTCAAAGAATACCAGAGATAAGCCACCCATAATTGGATACAACTCACCCAACAAGAACTCACTACTTGAACAAAACTGGATACAACTCACCCACAAGAACTCACTACTTGAACAAAACTTGACTTAAACAGGATTCGAATAATCCTATCAGGTGGTGCTATTAAGTTAGACATGGCCTGGACCAATCTCTGGTCGAAACATATCTAAGTTTTATCTAAGTTTTATATATATATATATATGTGGTTGAAACCTTTTGGATTTTCTAGTGCTAGAATGAGCCACATAGTGACCATTCTCTTATATTTATTTTTGTATAAAATATTGTAATATATTATAAAATATTATAATAATCCAGGTTTCTCGAGGCACTGGGCCACTTGGTGTTGAATAGATATGCTATTAAATTAGTATCTAATTCTCTCACCCTTATTAATTAATTATAAGTATGCTACATTTATTTCTAAATGTAGTATTTGTTTCCGTGAAAGTTTGGCGCGCTGTTGGTAAGGGCATTTGAATTATAACGTCGGATGTAATCAATTGAACCACACGTGTATTTATCGTTATGGTAAAATCTGGCGTGTGATTGAGTGGATTTCATCCAGATAGTTTTGGCCGAGGAGCTACAAGTGGGTTTTTTGTAAGTAAAATTACATTTAATTCATTAATAGCGAAACAATTGTCCCAAAATAATCTGTATTTTTGTTATTTTTTATTTGCCCTGTTCGTGTGAGCTAACAATCGTACTGACTTTCATAGGAAACATGTATTTTTGTGGTTGAAACCTTTTGGATTTTCTAGTGCTAGAATGAGCCACATAGTGACCATTCTCTTATATTTATTTATATATATATATATAATATATATATATACGATGTGGAATCTATAACCGCCAACTTTGCCCAAACGACCTAAACATTAGCTTCAAGGTTCATCCGAGACTTGGACCACGGGCTATACGTCCCCTGCCAAATTCAAGATCACAACATACATGTACACTGCAACATAATTTCTTTTCCTCAACAGGCCCTGCCCTATTTAACATTGTCCCGAGGGAGATCAAAGAGGAAAAGGATCCCATCAACTTCAAACAGAGTCTGGATAGATTCCTTCAAAGAATACCAGATAAGCCACCCATAATTGGATACAACTCACCCAACAAGAACTCACTACTTGAACAAAACTGGATACAACTCACCCAACAAGAACTCACTACTTGAACAAAACTGGATACAACTCACCCAACAAGAACTCACTACTTGAACAAAACTTGACTTAAACAGGATTCGAATAATCCTATCAGGTGGTGCTATTAAGTTAGACATGGCCTGGACCAATCTCTGGTCGAAACATATCTAAGTTTTATCTAAGTTTTATATATATTATATATGTGGTTGAAACCTTTTGGATTTTCTAGTGCTAGAATGAGCCACATAGTGACCATTCTCTTATATTTATTTTTGTATAAAATATTGTAATATATTATAAAATATTATAATAATCCAGGTTTCTCGAGCACTGGGCCACTTGGTGTTGAATAGATATGCTATTAAATTAGTATCTAATTCTCTCACCCTTATTAATTAATTATAAGTATGCTACATTTATTTCTAAATGTAGTATTTGTTTCCGTGAAAGTTTGGCGCGCTGTTGGTAAGGGCATTTGAATTATAACGTCGGATGTAATCAATTGAACCCACGTGTATTTATCGTTATGGTAAAATCTGGCGTGTGATTGAGTGGATTTCATCCAGATAGTTTTGGCCGAGGAGCTACAAGTGGGTTTTTTGTAAGTAAAATTACATTTAATTCATTAATAGCGAAACAATTGTCCCAAAATAATCTGTATTTTTGTTATTTTTTATTTGCCCTGTTCGTGTGAGCTAACAATCGTACTGACTTTCATAGGAAACATGTATTTTTGTGGTTGAAACCTTTTGGATTTTCTAGTGCTAGAATGAGCCACATAGTGACCATTCTCTTATATTTATTTATATATATATATATATATATATATATATATATTCATATATATGTATATTATACATTCGTAATGGGTGATCTTGGTAGACGGCAACGGAAAGATACCTGTCATGTGTGCGCGTGTGTGCATATATTTATATATAATTGTATATACAAGCGCGAGCCAGAAGCTTCTTCCGGTTTCCGCCTACCAAATCCACTCACAGGGCTTTGGTCGGCTCGGGGCTGTAGCAGTTGACATTTGCGCAAGGCGCCGCGCAGTGGGGCTCATCCAACTATCACATGTTTGCGTGTTAGGAAGATTACATGTGTTTGTGTGTACATGCTTGAGAGATTGTATATGTGTTGGTGAATGGGTTGATCATGAAAATTATTGATCTTTCCTTATGCTATAAATAGCCTCTCTTCCTTGGAGATCATTATACATTCAAACGGGCATTTCCACATGTCTCTCTTCCCCTCATTATCTCTGCTGTATCCAACTCTACTCTCGGGTGCGACATTAATCACGGCGTCCAGTCTCGCTTTCCCAGACTGTCGATAATCAGGAATTCCTTTCCTATTCATATCTTTCCCGTTGATGTTGACTTTCAAAGGTTCAAGAAGAACATAAATAGGAACATTCTCATCGGGTTATGAAATCTTGTTAGGACCATGGACACTCCCCAATTCTCCAAATCTAGCAAGTCGACCGAGGTGATATGACGCGAATAAAAATAAATAAATGCGCCCTTTCAAAGCCTAGCCAGGCTCATGGGCCCGGTTTCCCGGTTTCTATGGCATATGTGTTCCCCTGATGGACAGGACGCCAGTCCATCGCAACGTTACTCATTTTTGCCAGCTGAGTGGACTGGAGCAACGTGAAATTAAGTGTTTTACTCAAGAACACAACGCGTCGCCCGATCCAGGAAGCGAAACCACAATCTCACGATCATGATGCTGACACCCTAACCACTAAGCCACGCGCCTCCACATATGATGCGAATGGAGAGCTTATAGTCAAGATGTTTCATTCGGAGATCCATTTGTCAGATGAGTTGGAAAGCGACAACAACACGTTCGTCAAATTCATTCGATATTGCAAGTGGCTATGGAGGTATAAATAAAAGATGGCGCAATGGCCCAGTGGTTAGGGCAGCGGACTCGCGGTCGTAGGATCGCGGTTTCGATTCCCAGACCGGTCGTTGTGAGTGTTTACTGAGCGAAAACACCTAAAGCTCCACGAGGCTCCGGCAGGGGATGGTGGTGATCCCTGCTGTACTCTTTCACCATAACTTTCTCTCACTCTTACTCCTGTTTCTGTTGTACATGTATTTCAAAGGACCGGCCTTGTCACTCTCTGTGTCACGCTGAATATCCCCGAGAACTACGTTAAGGGTACACGTGTCTGTGGAGTGCTCAGCCACTTACACGTTAATTTCACGAGCAGGCTGTTCCGTTGGTCGGATCAACCGGAACCCTCATCGTCGTAACCGATGGAGTGCTTCCATCCATAAATAAAAGACTGAGAAAGCGACCAATATATACTGTAGTCTTTTTTACAAGGCTGGGTGTACGAAACCTTTCCATATACAGAGGACTAGATACGATATGAAGCATATACTTTACGCTGCACACACGGTTACTCGTAATGTATTGAATAGTTTTACATGTCGTTGCAGTGGTAAATATGTTTGGCTCTGTGTGTATGTGTGCGCGTGGTTGTGTGGGCGAGGGGTTTCTAGACAATAATTAAATACCAGAATATCAAAAAATTAGTGGTGGTCTACGTTGGAAACAATTCGTAGTTAACTTCGCAAATTTGGAAAAATTCGTATACCGTGGGGAGACAAGTAATCCTGACGTCAGACAAAGAAAATGCTTTAAATGATTATGGTAGCTCTGAGAATACTGATTTGTTTATATGTGTGTGTGTGTGTCTGTGTGTGTTTCTGCCCTGTACATATACTCATATAAATATAAATATGCACCTGTACATACTATATATATATATATATATATATATATATATATATATATATATATTCATATATGTATATAAATGTGTTATATATGTGTATGTACATATATTTGTGTATATATATATATATTATATATATATATATATATATATATATATGTATATATATATATTTTATATACACAAATATATACATGTATATACAAATATATACATATATACACGCACACATATATATATATACAAATATATGTACATACACATATATAAACACATTTATGTGCATATATGAATATATATACAAACAAATATATATGAGTAT
>NC_043005.1:11236782-11239282 GCF_006345805.1 Octopus sinensis | reverse complement strand
TAAAGAAATAGGTATTTCGTCTGTCTTCGCGTTCTGGGTTCAAATTCTGCCTTTGTCTTTCATCCTTTCGGGGTCGATAAATCACGTAACTAGTCCTGTACCGGGGTCGATGTAATCCACTTAATCCCTTCCTCCAAATTTGAGGCCCTGTGCTTCCAGTAGAAAGGGTTATTGTTGTCATTATTATTATTATTGTTGTTATTATTATTATTATTATTATTATTATTATTATTATTATTATATTATTATTATTATTATTATTAAGGCGGCGAGCTGGCAGAAACGTTAGCTAGCCGGGCGAAATGCGTAGCCGTATTTCGTCTGCCGTTACGTTCCGAGTTCAAATTCCGCCGAGGTCAACTTTGCCTTTCATCCTTTCGGGGTCGATAAATTAAGTACCAGTTACGTACTGGTGTCGATATAATCGACCTAATCCGTTTGTCTGTCCTTGTTTGTCCCTTCTGTGTTTTGCCCCTTGTGGGTAGTAAAGAAATAGGTATTTCGTCTGTCTTCGCGTTCTGGGTTCAAATTCTGCCTTTGTCTTTCATCCTTTCGGGGTCGATAAATCACGTAACTAGTCCTGTACCGGGGTCGATGTAATCCACTTAATCCCTTCCTCCAAATTTGAGGCCCTGTGCTTCCAGTAGAAAGGGTTATTGTTGTCATTATTATTATTATTGTTGTTATTATTATTATTATTATTATTATTATTATTATTATATTATTATTATCATTATTATTATTATGAAGGCGGCGAATTGGCAGAATCGTTAGCACACCCGGCAGAATGTTTAGCGGCATTTCGTTCGTCTTTACATTCTGGGTTTAAATTCCGCCGAGGTCGACTTTGCCTTTCATCCTTTCGGGATCGATAAAATAAGAACCAGTTGCATACTGGAGGTCGATGTACTCGACTTAGACCCTCCCCCAAACGTGCTGGCCTTGTGCCAAACTTTGAAACCATTATTTATAACCCTCAGAAGTTGTACCTCCAGCACTCATTGCTCTTTGTTAAACGTTTCTCAAGTGAAATTCCTAACGTAATGAATAACTTTAAGAAGGATATACGATAGGTGTTATATATTTCCGGTAACCTAGTTGCATAGCCTTTCATTTCCAGTCTACTGTAAACACGATATGTATTCTAATGGCATACCTCATCACAGCTAAAATGCTAGCGAATAACTGGTGGGAGCTTTAGTGCTAATAATGCTAGTTACTCCCCGCTTCATGAAGACGCGTGATATAGTGGTTTAGGTGTTGATTGTTAGGTCGTTACTTCAATTCCCGACCTAAGACAGAGCGTTGTGCCTTTGGGCAAGGCATTTCATTTCACTGCAGTTCAAAGAAATCAGCTGAAAAGGAATGTCAGAATTAGGTGGGTTTCTACAGTTCTATATTGAAGAGATGAGGAATTCTGTACATTATTTACATTATTTACATTCGACGGATATTTATCCTCATCTTGTTTGCTGTTAACGCAACATTTCGGCTGATATACCCTCCAGCCTTCTTCAGGTGTCTTGGGAAATTTCGAACCTGGGTTCCCATTCCTAAGGATATTATTATTATTATATTATATTATTATTATTATTATTATTATTATTATTATATTATTATTATTATTATTATTATTATTATTATTATTATTATTATTATTATCATTATCATTATTATTATTATTATTATTATTATTATTATTATCATTATTATTATATTATTATTATTATTATTATTATATTATTATTATTATATTATTATTATTAATATATTATTATTATTATTATTATTACATGTTGACTTTTGCTTTACATTTGTACAAGTTGGCTCCAAGTCTCCCCCAGAGACCTCAAGAGACAACAAGTTGGAGGTTCGTGTTGGTGTTATGCCTAGGGTGCCATATATTGTTCAGATCACTCTCTAGAATCATATTCGGAATCTTGGAGTTAGAAGTGGTTAAGTAGTGGGCATAGGTGAGTTTCTGGTTTTTTTTTGGTTTTTTTTTTCCTGTAAACCAGTGAAAGGCTTCTGTCCCGTTTAGAGAAGCGACTTGCATTCGCAGTCGTTTACTCGCCGTAGAAACAGGGATAATGCTCGATCTAATGGACCTGTAGATTCTAGAAATATTTTAGCTTAATTATGTCAATTTTACTGGCGTTTAATTTATTTCTTTTCTTTTGCCTTTGTTTTTTGGGGGGTTTTTTTGGATTTTATTTTTTCGTTTTGCGTTATTTTCTATTGTGAACTATTTTAGGATTTTTTATTGATAAATATTATAATTCGTTATGATTGTGTGCGCGTGTATGTGTGTACGTGTATGTGAGTGTATGTGTGTGCGCGCGCACGTTTGTCTGTGCGCACGCATATGTGTGCACGTGTGTGTGTGTGCGCGCGTGCACGTGCGTGTAAGTGTGCACTCGTGTGTGTGCGCATATGTGTGTACATGTATATGTATCTGTTGTTATATGTTTATATTCATATATGCATATATACACACGCA
>NC_043005.1:11229282-11231782 GCF_006345805.1 Octopus sinensis | reverse complement strand
TTATTCTTACTCTGGCTTGAAATCTACAAGAATGAAATTAAGTAAATCTCAAACAAATATATATATATATATATATATACACACACGTACATGAAAAAAAAAACATGTATATATAATATATATATATATGTATGTATGTATATATATATATATATTATATATATAATATATATATATATATATATATATATATATATATATATATTATATATATATATATGTATGTATGTATCTATGTATATATACATACATATATATATATAATATATATATATGTATGTATGTATGTATGTATGTATACATACACACATATATATATACAGACAGACTGGCAAGCAGACATCGGTGGCTGTCGACTCGTAGACGAATATAACGATCACTAACAACTTAACTTATCCTAAACGTTAGAGACAATGGCTGTCAACAATGCCATGCTTATATTTGAAGTCAGTAACAATTTGAACAACACAGCTAAGATTGAGACACACAAAGCCATTTAATCTAGAAACAAGCAAAAGCAAGATCCTCGGCTTTGCAATGAGGCAGTTAATATGTTGAACACGCCGGGTGAAATGCTTAGCGGTATTTCGTCTGTCTGTTATTGAAAATTTATTGTTGGAGTGTGTTCGTAAGTTTCTGTTAATTGTTATATCTCTTGCTGTGCCTATTGGACTTATTGTTTAAAATTTGTTTTATAGTTTTCTTTCGAAAGCTATCTGTGGTTTTCCCCTGTGGGGGAAAACATTAATTGCCGGCAAGATGCCGAAAAGTGTGTCTTCGTCGGGTGATGAGTCATCGACCGAGCGGGAAGCAAGGAAGATAGAAAGTTAAATTTGTGATAACATTTCTGATGTTTCGGAAAGTGAATTTCCCTGCATTACCAAAAGTTATGAATACCAAAAGAAATATAGAAGCAAGGACCATTCAAAATAAATAAAGAAAAAGTTTTGCGTCAGCAGCTGGTATCCACTTGTGAAACGCTCAGTCTGCTGTCAAAAGCCTTTAAAGGGAGGTTTAGAGATACCTTGGTTAATGATGCGCAGACATGCGTTGAGGTTGAGGCACCTCTGGATTCTCCTGGATAGTGAACGGGTGTGGTCTCCGTTGGCTAGACAAATGTTCAAAAGTTTTGCGAACAGGAAGCCTGGTGTTCTCATAGACCGAGGTCGAATAAGTGGCATAAAGAGTGCCGTAAGGCCCTCTTGCTATTCTGGTGCTCGGGCAACGCCAGCGGTGGGGTTTCCACACGGATTTTATATAATGGTTTGGTAAAGTCTGAATGCGACGATGGCCTAGGGGTTTATTCAACTGGACAGCCTGATTCACCGTACATTCGAGTTGAGAATGTTGGACAACTTCCAAAAGTCCTTAACCTGGCAATGCTACAGAGGTGCCTTGCCCGTTTGGGATAAGCTCGCAAGACACGGTAGGCGTCAGTCGCCGACATGTCCAAGATGCAGTGGGGACAGGGAAACCGTCCCTCACGCTATTGTTTAGTGTCCGGAGATATCTGAAATGTGGGCTTATGCTGAACACCTGTTGTCCGGCGAAGGAAGGGTACAGCTGTCGACTGAATCAATTATAAACTTGTCCCAACGGAAGTTTCAATGAACGAAGGTAAGAATTGTTTTCTCACGGTTGTAGCAATAGCGAAAGAGGCAGTATGGAAGACAGGCAACTTTATCTCTGGCCACAATTTACGATCATTTTTTTCTTTTCACTTGAAAAGGAAGGTGTGGCTGGAGAAGAGATGTCTGTCGGAGTGGACGTTCCAAAACAGATGGAAGCATGTTGCACGAGTGCTGTGCGTGCAAGGAACCGTGTGAATAAACAGGAAAAAAAGAACAAAAAAGGTACCAGCGATAGATCGGGGCTTGTGGGGTTGGAGCGTGGCCAGATTATTGCTTCATTTGTATTGTCTTTGCATTGTTGATTTCATTCGATTTTTTTTTATATTGCATTTAATTTTTAAGAGTCACATTTTATGTAAAATCATACCGCATTACTGATCCCATCAGTTGTTCTGTTCATTTCTATGTTTAGCCCCCGATGGGCAATAAAGAAATTGGTATTTCGTCTGCCGCTACGTTCCGAGTTCAAATACCGCCGAGGTCGAATTCGTCTTTCATCCTTTCGGGATCGATTAAATAAGTAGCAGTCATGCCCTGGAGTTGATGTAATCGACTTAATCCCTTTTCCTGTCCATGTTTGTTCCCTCTATGTTTAGCCCCTTGTGGGCAATAAAGGAATAAATATTTTGGAGTCTCCGTCTTCGAGACAAATGTCTAAGCAATGCAACCAAAACTTGTTGATAGTGTCTTAATTCTAGTGAAGGAATCTTGTTTCTAGGTTGGATTAACGTCTTTTTCTCTGTTCGTGAGAAATCTAAAACCTAAAATCCTGAAATCATATATTCAACAAAACTGAACGCATCAACTCACATGCAGTTCAAAAGCTAAAACTTCCGTTCTGAACTTGATGCATATTGAAATCTCTAATA
>NC_043005.1:11196782-11224282 GCF_006345805.1 Octopus sinensis | reverse complement strand
GGGGTCGATTTGCTCGACTAAAAAAGGTGCTCTAGCATGGCCTCAGTCAAATGACTGAAACAAGTAAAAGAGTAAAGAGTAAAGAGTATATAACAATATGTGAATCATAACTTTCTTCTTCTTCGATGTCATGTGTAGTTGTCTTCTCAATTTTGCACTGTATTGAAGACTGGAAAGCTTTACCTAGAACTGGAACACATTTAGTCGATTGTCGAATCCCCAGGTCCAGCGATGTGTTCATATCGTATATCAGTTGTCTCATTTCTTGTGATATTTTCATCTTTGCACTCTTCAACAAAACTGCATCAATCGCCTCTGTCTTCTTATGTATATTCAGGTCTTATTTCTATTCTTATTTCACTATTATAGTGATACGACATTCACTATATGCCGTTATGTTGTTGAAGCAAACAGCAAACGTTTAAATTGTAGTAGTAGTAGTAGTAGTAGTAGTAGTAGTAGTAGTAGTAGTGGTGGTGGTGGTGGTGGTGGTGGTGGTAGTAGTAGTAGTAGTAGTACTAAAAGCAAGCAGCAGCAGCAGCAGCAAAAGTAGCATTATTAGTATTTGTTATTGCTTATTGTGCGTATTCATAAAACTACTTACGCTGTTTATGGAATGTGTATGTGTTCATGTATGTATATTCGCTTCTCTTCCTGTCAGGAAAGAGATGGTTTCTAACAAACATACAAAGTTCCGTCGTTGAAATGTATATATAAAAAAAAACAATTTCATTTGTTGAGTTGAAGAAAAGGTTTGCATATATTCTCTTGTTCTGCTTACAGATTGTATTTGAAATCTGCGTGTTAGCTGTTGATTTCTTTTCTAGTAAACCCTACGTTTTCCTCGTTGTCACTTAAGCATTTATTAACATAACTGTACCATTTTTCTTTTTTCTTTTCTTTTTTTTTTGTATATAAGTTAATTTATAATCTGAACATAGAAATTTTGGAGCAGTTGTCCATAGTTATCTACTTTCTCTTCAATTTTCAAAGAGATATTCATATTAGTAGAGCAGTTGTTATTTATGTCGAGGCATAATTTTTCTTGATTTCCGAATAACGATCTCTATCCTGTTATATTTGCACTTGATAGATATATTGATAGATATATTGATAGGAGTATTGCACCAATATTCCTTGTATTGAAGTTTGTGTGTGTATTCAATAACAAGGGGATCGGTTAGATTTATCCCAGGACAGTCTTTTAAACTTTTTCGAGTGCTATTGTATATTCAACAGCAGGTCGCATTGTAAGTCAATAGGTTGATGACATTTAGGGAAGGTGGGGAGCACACATATGTTGTCTTCAAGAGAAATATGATATAATCAATATTTCTGGTTGCACCATGGGCCTCCGAGGGTTTTGCTGTCTTTTTTTATTTATTAAACGTTTAAATATTTTGTAGCGGTCTCTTAATCCTAGACTACAAATGCATACCATTCGAAGTGTGATATGATTTAACAGTCGCAGAGTTCAAGAAAGGTTGCAAGCCATGTTGATATTAGTATCATTATAAGTTTTCAGAAAACGTATCTTTAATTTTTTTTTTTTTTTTTTTGCATATTAAGTGTTTTACATACAGGTTTTCTTTTAGGTATCTTAAGACTGTTGCTAGCATTTATATGGAAAGCCATCAAATAGAGTCTATTTTCTTGAAGAGCCGCACTATCGAAACCAAGAATGCTGTTCTCTTCGCTCTCTCTCTCTCTCTCTCTCTCTCTCTCTCTCTCTCTCTCTCTCTCCCTTTCTCTCTCACTCTGTCTCTCTCTCTCTATGTATATATATATATATATATATATCTATATATATATATATATATATATATATTATATATATATATATATATATATTATATATATATATATATATGTATGTATTCGGAGATTAAAAAGGCAACCAATTGTTTCATGTCAAAATTTTGGTTGCCTTATACGAAAAATAAAGTATATTTACTTTTCTATCAATGAGGTGATGAGCACTCATGGTCAGTGTTCGATATTAGATATGAATGTGTGTGAGTGTATATTTGTATATACACACACACACACACATATATATATATATAGATATATAGATATATATATATATATATATATATATATATATATCTATATATATATATATATATTTTTTATTTAGAGATAGTAGGCCCCTTCATCTCACCATTTAAAAAAGTATTTTTATTGTAAATACCTACTACTTTATAACTTGGCTACACGTGTTTCATGAGGTACATTTAATGGGAATAAAAATGTACCTCAAGAAACACGTGTAGCCAAGTTATAAAGTAGTAGGTATTTAAAATAAAGATTCTTTTTATATGGTGAGATGAAGGGGCCTACTATCTCTAAATGAAAATATATATTTCTTCATTGAGAATAATTTGAACCCCTGTTATGCCGGAATTTTTATTCCCTAACAAATATGTAGGCGTAGGAGTGGCTGTGTGGTAAGTAGCTTGCTTACCAACCACATGGTCCCGGGTTCAGTCCCACTGCGTGGCACCTTGGGCAAGTGTCTTCTACTATCCTCGGGCCGGCCAAAACCTTGTGAGTGGATTTGGTAGACGGAAACTGAAAGAAGCCTGTCATATATATGTATATATATGTGAGTGCGTTTGTGTGTCTGTGTTTGTTCCCCCCAACATCGCTCGACAATTGATGCTGGTGTGTTTACGTCCGCGTAACTTAGCGGTTCGGCAAAAGAGACCGATAGAATAAGGACTAGGCTTCCAAAGAATAAGTCCTGGGGTCGATTTGCCCGACTAAAGGCGGTGCTCCAGCATGGCCGCATTCAAATGACTGAAATGATAAAAGTAAAGAGTAAATAAAATTAAATATTTATATATATATATATTATTATATATTATATATATATATATATATACATATATATATATATATTGCGTGTGTATACACATACATACATACATACATACATGCATATACACAACACACACACATATATATATATATATATATATATATATATATATATATATATATATATATACATATACATATATATGCGTGTGTGTGTGTAATATATATATATATATAGATATATATATATATATATATATATATATATATATATATATATATAATTCATATAAATACCGTGTACATTTAAACACATAAAAGGAATCCATCATAGGACTCCTAGCCTGCTAGAGAGGACACTTAAATTCCAAACCACTATTAGGGATAAAATTTTAAAGGGAATGAAAAATAAAAACATTTACCATCTAACTCCTGAGCCAATGGTTTCAGACTTTTTTAGCAAATAAAATAATTTGCTAGGCGAAGTCTTCTTCAGCAGGTACACCTTAGATTAAACATATATATATACGAGGCACTCTAGCATATGCCTCGTGCATATACATTCTAATTTTTCAAATCTACCGTGCAAGCGCAGCTCTTTGTCGGCTGTAAATAAATATGACGGCTTTTCAATTCGAAAATTATCCAGAGAAAAAAAGTATCAATAATTGATAATTAATAATATCAAAGGGTTTTCAGAAATATTAGAAATTTCCATTACCAGTGGCCTAGCGTGTAAAAATTTAGTCAATAGATTATATATATTATTCATACAAATACGATGTACATTTAAACACATAAGAGGAATCCATCATGGGACTCCTTGTAGCTAGAGAGGATAGTTAAATTCCAAACCATTATTAGGGATAAAATTTCGAAGGGAATGAAAAATAAAAAATAAAACAAGATGGTAAATATTTTTATTTTTCATTCCCTTCGAAATTTATCCCTAATAATGGTTTGGAATTGAACTGTCCTCTCTAGCGTGCAAGGAGCCCTATGATGGATGCCTCTTATGTGTTTAAATGTACACTATATTTATATGAATAATATATAGTATATTGACTTAATTTTTACACGCAAGGCCAATGGTAATGGGAATTTCTAATATTTCTGATTACCCTTTGATATCATTATATATATATATATATATAGATATATATATATATATATATATATATATATATATAATATATATATATATATATATATCATGTATTCTCCCGTCGTTGGACGACGTATGAGGTTCTGTGATTTCTTGTAATTTCTTTCTGAACAACCACACAGATAATTTTTATAGTGATCAAATGTTTGTGTCGCACATAAGCTCTCTCCCTCCACCAAATCGACATTTTAGGTGCACCATGTACAAGTGCACCATGTGTCACATGTCAGATGACGAAATTATTACAGAGCAACGTGAAATTAGATGTTTTACTCAAAAACACAACGCTAAGCAAGGTCTGGGAATAGAAACCACGACCTCGCAGTCGTGAGTACCACACCCTAATCACTAAAGCTGCGCATTCACACACATACACACACACACACACACACAGATATATATATATATATATATATATATATATATATATATATATATATATATATATATATATATATATATATATTAGTTTATTTTAAAAGAAAGAGAAGTCCACATACCTATATCAAATGTATGAACTGAGTTTCAGAGATTGCTTACAAATACATGACTTGTTATAGAAATCTGCTAATTTGATAATTATCTTAAAACCAGGAAACTACTAGTATATTGCTGGTGTTGTTTAGCAAATGCTTTCTTAGAGTTACCATACGATATTCGAAAACTGTCTGCTCTTATTTCAAGCCTCTGTCTCCATCTCTTCTTAGACACCTCTCGATATTATTGTTTCTGAGCAAACTTTCAGATGATGCTAGGATCTTGCATATTTTAATATCTATGAAATGGGATTCCGCTACACACCAATCAAATATATTAAATGTTAGTATCAGCACTAGTACTGCAAATGCATTTGTGCAATATTATTATCTCGTTATGAGAGGAGAACTCCAACTGCCCCGTTATTCTGAGACTGTTGTAAATATTCACAGGTTAATCTCTCTTTCATCGCAGTAGTTTCCTATGATATATTTTCATCAATTCCTAGGTATTTTTGGCATTCCATTTGTAGAACGGGAGAGATAGATGGTTGGTGCAAAGGCTCTGTGTATGTGGAATTGATTTTCCATGTTCAACAATCCTTTTATTAGCCAAATTCCATTCCTATTACAGCTGGAAATATTGTTAACTCCAGCTGTTTTTTCTGGCATTGCAAACGTTTTTAGCATAGATATTGAGGTCAACCACAAAAAAATTATGGATTTTTGTAACAGAAAGTATAACGGATTCAATACCAAAATAAACTGAATTACAGAAAGTTTATCTTATTGGAATATTTCCTTTGAAATATTCATAAGATCGGAGGCAATCGTTCCGCTCTTAATATATTTATATACAATATATATATTGCATATACATGTGTGTATATACAATACCCACATGTGCACACACACCCCCAACACACACACACACACACACACACACACCACACACACACACACACATACACACAGATAATGAAAATGAGCCAAGAAAAATAGATCAGAGTGACCAGTAGCTTGGACCTAAGCAACGGAGACAAATAAAGGTATGCTTAAAACCATATAAGATAAATTCCAATTCTCTGCAAAATTATCGTTTGCCACGGCTGACCAACTACAGTGAACTTTGTAAAAATCAACTCACCATGTGGGGACCTACGAATTTCACCAGACATGACAATTTACATTTGATTCGTTAAATAAAAGACATTTCTGCAACAAGCCTTCAACAATTGTCTGTCCCTTATTCTGCTGGTCCTTTTTTCTTTTCCACTTCTTCTCCGCCCATCTGTTTAATATTGCTTATTTTTTTCTTCTCGAATGTAAAATATAGAAACTTTCAATTCAGATAGTAATGTGAGCGTGCGCGCGTGTGTGCGTGTGTGTGTGTGTTTGTGTGTGTGTGTGTGTGTGTGTCTGTGTCTGTGTGTGTGTGTGTGTATGTGTGTGTGCGTGTGTGTGTGTGTGTGTTGATTTCAAATTTAGGCACAAGGCCAGTAATTTTATCGACCCGAATGGATGAAAGGTAAAGTTGATTTGGACGGAATATGTATGCGTTTTTGTTGATTTCAAATTTTAGCACAAGGCGGGCATTTTCGAGGAAGGGGTTAAAGTCGATTTCATTGACCCCCAGTGCACAATTGGCACTTAATGTTTCGACCCCGAAAGGATGAAAGGCAAAATCGACTTCGGCACTCATGAGTTTTTGTTGATTTCAAATTTTAGCACAAGGCGGGCATTTTCGAGGAAGGGGTTAAAGTCGATTTCATTGACCCCCAGTGCACAATTGGCACTTAATGTTTCGACCCCGAAAGGATGAAAGGCAAAATCGACTTCGGCACTCATGAGTTTTTGTTGATTTCAAATTTTAGCACAAGGCGGGCATTTTCGAGGAAGGGGTTAAAGTCGATTTCATTGATGACCCCAGTGCACAATTGGCACTTAATGTTTCGACCCAGAAAGGATGAAAGGCAAAATCGACTTCGGCACTCATGAGTTTTTGTTGATTTCAAATTTTAGCACAAGGCGGGTATCTTCGAGGAAGGGGTTAAAGTCGATTTCATTGATGACCCCAGTGCACAATTGGCACTTAATTTTTCGACCCCGAAAGGATGAAAGGCAAAATCGACTTCGACACTTATTTCAAGCCTCTGTCCCCATCTCTTCTTAGAGCCTCTCGATATTATTGTTTCTGAGCAAACTTTCAGATGATGCTAGGATCTTGCATATTTTGATATCTATGAAGTGGGATTCCGCTACACACCAATCAAATATATTAAATGCTAGTATCAGTACTAGTATTGCAAGTGCATTGTGCAATATTATTGCCTCGTTGTGGGAGGAGAGCTCCGACTGTTGCATTCTTCTTAAACTGTTGTAAATATTCTCATGTTACTCTCTCTTGCATTGCAATAGCTTCATATCATATATGAAGAAAAACATGGACGACATGCCACTAAGCATTTTGCCCAGCTAACGGTTCTACTAGCTCACCGCCTATTTATCAAGTTAATTCATATGTATACTTATCCTAAGTCAATACACCTACGTTATAGAATCAGCAAAACGAGATAAAATCGTAAAGGAATACCAGAAAGTTACAGTATTCTATTATCTGATGAATTCCTACAAACTCTACAGAAAACTGATAAAATTGTCAACATTTCTACTGCGGATGGCGAAAGTTGTTAACTATCACCCACCTAAAGGAATCTATAAATATATTCTTGGGTAATGTGTACAGCCAATAAAATATAGAACCATATGCTACCAAAAAAGCACCCTGAAAATGTTGGATTACACAAGTGAGTTCTAATTCTGTGTTTAAGGTGACCTATAAATACAAAGAATAGAGTAGTTTCAGGTTCTCAAATTCGTTGCATCCTACAAAGTGTCCTTCCCAAAGTCCTTCACAAACCTAACCAAACTAAATGTACCAGACATTGTGGCATATTTATTGTAAGAAATATAGGTGAGGAGGTTGATATAGTTGAAGAAAATAGCTTGAAAATTACTACATTCCCACATTTACAATCTAAAATAGGTTTAGTATATATTCAGATCATAAACCCATCCATTTCTTAAACATAAATATATACATGTAGGAGTAGCTGTATTGTAAGAAGTTTACTTCCTAACCATATGGTTCTGGGCTCAGTCCCACTGTGTAACACCTTGGGCAAGTGTATACTACTATAGCCCCGGGCAGAACAAGCCTTGTGAGCGGATTTGGCGGACGGAAACTGAAAGAATCCCGTCGTATAATTACATAAGCGTGCGCGTGTGTGAGTGTGTCTGTCTGTCTGTTTGTTTGTTTTTGCTTATTCTCCACACACAGCTTGACAACCGGTGCCGGTTAGTTTAGTTCCTCTTAAGTTAACGATTCAGTTAAAAATAACAAGAGCCAGGCATAAATTAAATACTGGGATTGATTTGTTCGATTAAGTGCTTCGAGGAGGTGCTCCAACATGGCCGCAATGTAGTGACTGAGACAAGTGAAAGATAAACTTTAGAAGAATAAGTAATAAACAGATAAAAAAAATCATTAAACACAAAAACACTTATATACTATAATAGATCAAAGTGCTCTCTTACTCAAAGTTGAAACATGTTTTATACTTCAACTTATTATATTGTACCATAAACTTATTATTAGGATTATATTACAAAAGATGCCAGGAGGGAAAATATCAACATGAAATAACAAACTAGCAAAACACAAAATGTAATCCAGACATCAAAACTAATATATAAATTTCAATGTGAGCATGAAAGCTGTGAGTACACCTCAAATTGTTACAACAGGGACATAATTACGACACTTTCTCATCGGTTGACTATGCATTTGCAACAAGAATTCATCGCACTTCATATAACGGAGTACATGAAATATAATTCGATAGAAAAAGGCACTATAATTCCCTGTAGAATTCGCAGAAAATAGCAAGAATGACTGCTGACACTTCAATGAAAACAAAATAGAAATCAAAGGTTAACCGCACATGCATCACGCGTAAAATAAAAAACGATCTCTTCTCAGAATTAACCGTCGTAAAAACAATTTTAATCTAACAAATCGCTATTATGATCCCTTGAGTCGGACTACAAATTATGCGAACATT
The DNA here is from genome assembly GCF_006345805.1 of Octopus sinensis. Taxonomy (NCBI): domain Eukaryota; kingdom Metazoa; phylum Mollusca; class Cephalopoda; order Octopoda; family Octopodidae; genus Octopus; species Octopus sinensis. The sequence continues at coordinate 11,215,694 of NC_043005.1, read as the reverse complement.
GCTACCATTACTTTCATTCTAATGGTGATACCAAGAAGATCTTCAAGCGTTGACGGACAAATAGATTTATTAAAAAGATTAAACTCGAACATAGCCGTGTCTCTCATAAAATATGTAGACGTGTGTGGTTATGTATAATAATCTACCACAGGCTATCTTTACAATAGCATGTTCGCTCCATCACATAAGCATACAAAGATACATATGCATCACATATGCATACATACATAGATACATACACGCGTGTGTGAGAGAAAGAGAGAAATAGGGAGTGTGTGTATGTGTTTGTATGTATGTATGTGTGTTTGCGAGTGTGTGTACACAGCAATGTATGCATTTAGTAGTAGATAACTACACCATAAATTTCATACAATGAAGTTATCCACGTAATGATCTGTCAACCTTTGTGAATCTTCGTGGTCGCTTCATTTTACACTTCAACAACTAGATGAATTGAAAGGCCAAATGTTAAGCATCTTTTCATCAGGGTGAGCTGAAACAAGTCTCTCTAATGAATTTCTATGTAACGACACGATATACAACTAGTTTACAATACTTCGCCAGCAACTCATTTTTATTGATGAAGTGTCACATATCTCTATGGTTATTATTTCATATCATATTCGGAAAGTCATTATTGATAACGAATAATTTCGTATGATTTTTGTATGATTTCACATCTGAGTTAATATCATTTTGTACGATTTCGTCTTATTCCACCAGGGTCCTGCATTATTCCACAAATAGAAACTCGGCATATTTATTAAATTGCATATCTATCTATCTATCTATCTATCTATCTATCTATCTATCTATCTATCTATCTATCTACCTACCTACCTACATATCTATCCATTTATCTATATATCTATCTATCTATCTATCTATCTATATATATATATATATATATATTATGTGTATGTATGAACGTATGTATGAGTGTGTGGTGTGTCTAAAACACAAACAGGGATTTATATATATATATATATATATATATATATATATTATATATAATCTGAAGGTACGCACAAGTGTGAGTGTATGAGTGTATCGGTGTGATTGAATGTGTGGCGTATGGATGTGTAAATGTGCATATGTATATGCGTGTACATGCTTTTGTGTGGGTGTGTTTATATACGTATTTTTATCAGATTTCAGGGTATTAGTGAATCACGTTTAATATACTGGAACAGCAGTATTTTACAGCGAAATAGAAAAGAGAAAATTACTGATTTTTCAAGCTCTAATACTTTTCGGAATATCATAATGACATATAAATCTTAAGTATACCTTACAATATTACATAACCATTTTGTGTGGGATTTACATGGTTCCGCAGAGGTTCCCTATAGCGGCAACTGGTTTATGTTTCTTGGGAAAATGTCTAGTTGTATTATTCATGGTTTGTCAAAGAGGTTTATGAATACAACAGGGGATATACAGTAATCACTCGCCATATCGCGGTTCACTTATCACGCTCTCAGTACATCACGGATTCTTCTGGTTAATATATATATATATCTATATCGTGGACTCCTCAGTATTTCACGGGTTTCTGCGGCCGATAAGTATATGTACTTTAGATTGTAATTATTTCTGTGGTAAAATAAGCATTTTCACGCCTAAAAATTAATAAATTAATAAACAAAAACAGAGTACAGTACTGCACTGTATTACACATTAATTAAAATATATTAAAAGAAAATAATAATAATAAATAAATAATAATAAATGCCTTGATGCAGTACCTGGCAGTGGCTCTCGTGGCTTCTGATCTAAACTGATTGGAAGTGTTATCATGTACATTGTTTTGTCTTGGTATAAAAGATGGGCTACAACAAATATTCTGCTCCATACCACAGATTTGCTTGTCAGTTATTTGACCTTAACCAGTTGAGCATGTCCCTTAGTGGCTGACGATATGTGCATCTCTGATCACGACCAGAAGTAGTGGGGGAGCATCATAGTCGTGTGTTGAAAGGAATTCTTGGAGGTTTGGATAATTCACCTCTGGAAACATGGGTAGCTTGTTCAAAATCCTTAAACAATCCTCGTTCAGGGACCTTTTTAGCGGGGTGGGCTACTCGACCAGAAGAAAATTCTAACTGGGCCCCACCTGCAAGGTCATGTGCTGTTTATCTTGATATGAGATCACCATGTCGCGCACATATGGTTGCGATGCATGTGCCTGGTGTACCCTTATCAGACGGGTAGTCATAATGGGTATACTGGGCTTCGTATATTTTACCCCGGTGTCACTTTTATGGCATGCACTGCTCTCTCACTGAATAATAATAATAATATAATAATAATAATAATATAATAATAATAATAATAATAAATAAATAATATGATATAATAATAATAATAATAATAATAATAATAATACATATACAGTGCAGTACTGTTTCTACTTCGCGGATTTTCACCTATCGTGCATGGTTTTGTAACGTAACACCCACGATAGTCGAGGGATTACTGTAATGTGTAATCCTTTTTCCTACGAACTATAAAACACCAGCTCCAATACTAATCAAATACTTTAGTTTATTGACTCCCAAAAGATGAAAAGCGAAGTTTGATCACAGCAAGATTTGATCCCAGAATGTAAAGAATTTGACCAAATTCTGCAAAGCATTTCTTCTGAGGATTTTGCAAACCCAACGCCCTTGACACGAAATGATAATTACTGAGAGTCGAAAGGCGGCGAGCTGGCAGAAACGTTAGCACGTCGGGCGAAATGCTTAGCGGTATTTCGGCTGCCGTTACGTTCTGAGTTCAAATTCCGCCGAGGTCGACTTTGCCTTTCATCCTTTCGGGGTCGATAAATTAAGTACCAGTTAAGCACTGGGGTCGATATAATCGACTTAATACCTATGTCTGTCCATGTTTGTCCCCTCTATGTTTAGCCCCTTGTGGGTAATAAAGAAATAGGTATTTCGTCTGTCGTTACGTTCTGAGTTCAAATTCTGCCGAGGTCGACTTTGCCTTTCATCTTTTCGGGGTCGATAAATTAAGTACCAGTTGCGTACTGGGGTCGATCTAATCGACTGGTACCCACCCTCAAAATTTTGGGCCTTGTGCCTAGAGTAGAAAAGAATTACTGAGAGTCGAAACGGAGAAGAATTTGATTCGAGGCAACGTTATGGCATTTAGTATAAAAAGAATTATACATATTGGTTCCTACTTAGTTAAAAGGTCACAAATTTGCAGAAGACAAGTACGATATAGTTTGACATTCACGTATTTACTTTTAATAAAAACTGGTGATTTAAAGTTGACTCTAGTGCTAAGTGCATATCGATTTTTTCTATCGATGAAGAAAGCTAATCTTCGTTGAGAAAAGTCTTCGGTTGACTGAATGAATTCCGGTGCGTGGAGGCGCAATGGCCCAGTGGTTAGGGCAGCGGACTCGCAGTCATAGGATCGCGGTTTCGATTCCCAGACCGGGCATTGTGAGTGTTTATTGAGCGAAAACACCTAAAAGCTACACGAGGCTCCGGCAGGGGGTGGTGGTGATCCCTGCTGTACTCTTTCACCACAACTTTTTCTCACTCTTACTTCCTGTTTCTGTTGTACCTGTATTTCAAAGGACCGGCCTTGTCACTGTCTGTGTCACGCTGAATATCCCCGAGAACTACGTTAAGGGTACACGTGTCTGTGGAGTGCTCAGCCACTTACACGTTAATTTCACGAGCAGGCTGTTCCGTTGATTCGGATCAACTGGAACCCTCATCGTCGTAACCGACGAAGTGCTTCCATCAGAATTCCGGTGTACTGCTTGGGTGTTTATTACTCTGTCAACACCCAAGAAATTTACTGTAGCACCCAACCCTTTTCTGATAAATAATTTGATTGAACTAGATCTTACACCGATGCTCACTCTAGCTAAACAGAAATATCTGCAAATTGTTCATATTTTGGTCTTTTCTCCCTTATTTTTCAAACGTTCTTGTGTATGTTTTCCTAGTCATAAGGTTCATTATATGTTAGAAATTAGGTAAGTCATATGTTAGATATATTATATGTTAGACAAGGTTCCTTATATTGTTAGGTGTTCGTTTGACGGAGAAAAACTAAAGAACTTGCCTAAGCCTTATGATAAAAAGGCCACCAATAACTGATAAGAAACTGATGGAATTTTCAGAGACATGTACCATTTCAAAATACCATTGTAAATCTCACATTTTGATATATTTCACATTTGCATATAAAGGCGCAGGAGTGGCTGTCTGGTAAGTAGCTTGTTTACCAACCACATGGTTCCGGGTTCAGTCCCACTGCGTGGCACCTTCTACTATAGCCTCGGGCCGACCAATGCCTTGTGAGTGGATTTGGTAGACGGAAACTGAAAGAAGCCCGTCCTATATATGTATATATATATATATATGCGTGTGTGTGTTTGTGTATCTGTGTTTGTCCCCCTAGCATTGTTTGACAACCGATGCTGGTGTGTTTATGTCCCCGTTACTTAGCGGTTCGGCAAAAGAGACCGATAGAATAAGTACTGGGCTTACAAAAGAATAAGTCCCGGGGTCGAGTTGCTCGATTAAAAAAAAGGCGGTGCTCCAGCATGGCCGCAGTCAAATGACTGAAACAAGTAAAAGAGTAAAAGAGTAAATAATCATTACTCGTTTACACATTTATTATGCATTTGTGAGTAAATATGTACGAGTTGTATTTGCTCGTTGTGATGTGCGTAAACATATTAGCTGTTACATATATACCTATATTACAAAATGAAAAGGAGCTAAGGTGACCCCCTGTTAGGATTACTGTTACTGTTGGGAATGCTTTTGATACATTTTAGGCAGTGTAGAGCTGCACGTGGGGACATGTAGAATGGGGGTGGCAAGAAATATTTTCATTATATACATTAAAAGTAAAATTAATCATAAAGATTAAATTGTTACGAATCAAACGTTGTAAAACGTGATACTTTACTCTTTTACTCTTTTACTTGTTTCAGTCATTTGACTGCGGCCATGCTGGAGCACCGCCTTTAATCGAGCAACTCGACAAACACAGACACACAAACACACACACACACATATATACATATATACGACAGGCTTCTTTCAGTTTCCGTCTACCAAATCCACTCACAAAACATTGGTCGGCCCGGGGCTATAGCAGAAGACACTTGCCCAAGGTGCCACGCAGTGGGACTGAACCCGGAACCATGTGGTTGGTTAGCAAGCTACTTACCACACAGCCACTCCTGCACCTTGTCCAGTTATAACTATAGATAAATGATATGGCTTATAATTAACAATGCTTTATATACAACATATATGTGTAGAGTGCTATTTACTCTATCAAAAGTACAAACGTTGACAGATCGTTCACCAACTACATATGCAGCTGTTCACGATTAATTTGTCTTTCAAGCTGTCTGTCTGAATATCTCTTATAGGGCTGCAGTTCCTGCCTGTTCAGTGGGCACAGTGACTGCATATGTTTAGATGTACTTATTGACTTACTGCTTGCAATTATATGAATAGATCAAATAGATAATGTTTGGCTATATATAATGTTTGCTCACACGTATAGAACTACACAGTACACATGCAAACGTAAAATGGTTCGCCAGTTGTATTGTGTTATAAGTGCTATAGGAAGTGTTATGTGCACGTTAAACCACTTTCACATCGTATGAATATATGAACAGTAGAATTTATTGACTCATAATGCCGACTGTTTGAAAGGAATGGAATAAAGCGTGAAACAAAAGTATACTAACAAAAAGAAACAAAGTGATTTATAATATATGCATGTCGCCGTGTGAAAGGTTTAATGCATGCTAACAGTACTTAAATTTTTTCATTGGTTCTGGCAGCAGGCTTGTTTTAACTAACTATATATCACTATGTATACATTCACAATCATACGTATTTGGTTGAATATTTTAAACATATTCTATATTAGTTCGTTGCCGTATTATGTCAATCAATTAACGTACTCTATTATTCAGTCCATTAATTCATGGAAGCTTCCTCAAGCAAAACGGTCTGTTGATATAATACTACCTAAATCTTGGATTTTTTTTTTGTCAATACCCGCGACTGACATCTTCCACACGGGTAAGTACGAAATTCTGTTCTTAACAAAAATATAAGAAACATGATATAAGAAACGTCCGGGTTCAGTCCCACTGCGTGGCATCTTGGGCAAGTGTCTTCTGCTATAGCCCCGGGCCGACCAATGCCTTGTGAGTGGATTTTAGACGGAACTGAAAGAAGCCTGTCGTATATATATATATATATATATATATATATATATGTGGTGTTGTGTGGTGTGTGTGTGTTTGTGTGTGTATGTGTGGTGTGTTTGTGTTGTGTTTGTCCCCCTAGCATTGCTTGACAACTGATAGAATAAGTACTGCTTGGCTTACAAGAATAAGTCCCGGGGTCGATTTGCTCGACTAAAGGCGGTGCTCCAGCATGGCCGCAGTCAAATGACTGAAACAAGTAAAAGAGTAAAGAGTAAACAGATTATGATCGTCTGAATGTACATTTTATAAACAGAACACGATGATGACTTGGCCTGCAAACCATTAGACTTCTTCAGGAATTTACATAAGAAATACAACAGCAGCCAAAAAAAATTTCCGGTATATTTTCATAGTCTACATCAAGTTTCTCACCACTGTGAAATATGAAGAAAAGCGATTTTGAGCCAAACTGTTGAAGCAAATGTATATCGTGGAGGAGTTGGCGATGAAGGTATCTACGAGAAATATGTGAGTCAGACATTTCCATTAAGTGTTCGGGCCATCTGAGCTGGTGTTGGTAATTGTTTGACAGAGAGTGTGCGTGCAAAGTCCCAAGCCCAGCCCTAAGCACTTCGCCTAATCGTCCTTTCTTTTTCGAATATCAATCTGTTGGAATTCTTTCCGTGGTCATATTTTCCCTGCAGCAATCAACTCATAAAATATTCAAAGGAATATTAACCACGTCAATCTCGGATTCTTTCACCAGACCAAACCAAACCAAATGAAAAACTGCGTACATGCAGACATACATTCACGCATAGATACGAATGCACACAGATACATACATAGACACGTGCATGCATACATTCATACATACAGACTAATAGACATATATATATATAATATATATATATATATATATATATATATATATATATATATATTTATATATATGCACATATGTATAAGTGTGTGCATATGAATGATCAAGAAATTCCAGCCAGTCAGACATTAGTAACTAGATGAATAATCAATAAAGCGAGCGTTAAAACAAAGTATGGAATGAGATATTAGATGGGAATGACGGTAGTGGCCAGATAAGATAAAAGGAACTGTTACATAAAAGTGATGTGTGTGCATTTATGTATGTGTACGTGCGACAGAGAGAGAGAGAGAGGGGTGGGGTGGAGGAGAGAGAGAGAGAGAGAAAGAATGAAAGAAAGAGAGCAGTACATAAATCTTTAAACTGAATGATATTTATTCAGTGAAACAGGGACAGAATGAAAACAAATTAGCTTTGACAGAATTGCATATTTATGCCAGAGATCGTATAAATATTGTTTTCGATCTTGCTTCCAATCAACAGGTTGGAAATTAGTAGCAAATGGCGAGCGAACGGAGAGACAAAAGGAATGGCGAAGAGTGGGATTGAAGGCAAATTCTAATTGAAAATCTCACTATAGAATAATTTTGTTGTTGTTGTTGTTATTGACGTTATTGACGATATCGCTAGTGGTGGTGGTGGTGGTGGTGATGTTTGTTACTGATGTTTAGCCCGGAGTTATGCGGGAATATAATGCTTCTGGGATATAAACTCTACTGCTTTCCATGGTTACAACACTGATCTGTGGTGTGGATTCTAGGCAGAGCCAACGATTAAAGAGAAAATTCCAAAAGAAAACGTAACTTGTGGTATCAATGAAGGTGTGTTTTTGCTTGGAATCCGAAACATCTTTCGGTCAGCTATTATATTCGACCATAATTTATACTCCTCGTGATCTGTTCTTGGCAAAAGAAACACCTTATAGGTTCGCCATACAAAAGAGCTTTATACAAAAACTCAAAGAAATGTCTATATCATTAAATAAGGGGATCATAATACTGAAACTATCGTTAACAAGGAACTGCAACCCTAATATTCAGTGTAAACACCCCAGGTAAAAACAAATACCTATTTCTTTATTACCTACAAGGGGCTAAACATAGAGGGGACAAACAAGAACAGACATAGGTATTAAGTCGATTACATCGACCCCAGTGCGTAACTGGTACTTAATTTATCGACCCGCTACAGGATGAAAGGCAAAGTCGACCTTGGTGTGAATTTGAAAACTCCACAACGTAACGATGGACGAAATACCACTAAGCATTTCGCCCGGCGTGCTAACGTTTCTGCCAGCTCGCCGCCTTGGTAAAAAAACAAATACCAGCGAATGTATAAACGTCTCTACAACCGGTTAGCAAATGCGTTAAGTAACGTCTACTGCATACAACTACTAACAGGGGGATTCACTACAAAAATGGGGGAAGACTATATAAGAATTGATCCGTAATCATGTTCAAATATGGTGTCGATAACAGCAACTCTAGAGGAAGGCTATTGTGCTTTTGTAATTAGTCCGAATTAGTTGTGACAAATACTCTACTGAAACAGGAAACTGAATACAAAACCTGTACCGTTTCGTTAAACTTTGATGCATGTATGATTTTATCATGACGCGACAGTTGGATGAAATGGACATCCATAAAACTATAAGTAAGCGTGCTGCAAACTGCTGAACCAATCTTCAGATCTGAAGAGTTACATTCGCCGCCAAAATCACATTAAGACAAGGACTACTCACATTTCTTTGCCAGATTAGGCAAAGAAAATCTTCATAGCACAGCTATAAGACACAGTTCAAACAACAGATGGACGAGGCATTTAACCAACTGAATAGAAGAGCTACGATTGACCTTGACTGACTATGCCTTCGAAAAGTTTTGCGCTTAAGTTAGACATGGCCTGGCCCTAAACACACACACACACACACACACACACACACACCATATATATATATATATATATATATTGCACAGGGGCCATCCAGACTCCCGCCTTCGACGTGAACAGGAATTAATCTTCTCTCTTCGTTCCTTTGCGCCACATGCGCTCAGATCCACGCCCCTATTCAGCTGACACCCCTCCACTCCTCTCTTCAGTTGACACCTACTTCCTCTCCTCACTCCTATCCACCTTCTCTCTTCATTGATACTCCCTCCATCCATACCCATACCTCTACTCCCAACTCCTCATCCTACCCCCACATCCTCACACCAAAACCACACCCCACCTTCACATCTCCACACCCCAACACCACACACCACCTCACCACCACATCCTACCACTCCACACCACTCTGCACACACTAGCACAGACCACTTCCCAGCACCCACACCATCATATATATATATATATATAAAACTGATCTTCCTGTAGTAAAGATTGTTTGCCAACATAATGTAGCATTCTTGGTTAGGACGAATGATACTGTTATTTAGCCCCAGGAAACATCGTCTCCAGCTGGCTATATGTCACTATCTGTGTCCTGTTATTTTCGAACAAGGGATTTTAGCGACCCCACTCAGCACAAATCATAATAATAATAATAATAAAACATTGTGTACAGTGCTCAGGTGCACTATAACTCATCTAAAGTGTATGTTTAGTACATAGGGTAATGTACAAGTGTTAGGAAAAGAACAGTGCATGAGTCATGACATACACATATGTGTATGAGTATGGAAGGGGGACAATCAGGTGTAGTTTCGGCGGATTTCGGAAAGCATGAGGGCCTTAAAGAATGCAGTGTCATGGCAGTCAACAACTGACGCAGGCAACTCTGAGCGTGAAAAAATGTTTCCGAAAGTCATGGGAGCTGTGCTGTTTTCTGACTTTGTAGGCATGTCCACGTGTGTTGGACACATGGAGATCAAAAATGTGTTCAGTGTTGTTGTTGGTGAAGTGGTTGATAACTTTGTGGGTGTTTACCAAGTCCATCGCCAGACGCCGGAGCTTCAGTGAATCCATGTCCAGGGAATATCGTCTTGTATTTTCTTTTAATTCAATCCAGGATCTTTTCAGTACACACTTATTGCAGCGGTCCTTCAGTTTTTCTAAGTCTTGTAAAAGTATTCAGAATGTTGGGCCTCCAGCCAGGCTTTTCATGATATCTTTAAAACCAGGAACTTTTCGACACACCTTCGTATGTACGTAAGTATGTATGCATGTATGTATGTATGTATGTATGTATGTATGTATGTATGTATGTATGTATGTATGTATGTATGTATGTATGCATGTATGTATGTATGTATGTATGTATGTTTGTATGTATGTATATATCTATCTATGTGTGTGTGTATATATATATTTCTTTTCTTCCTTCTTTTCTTTTATTTGTTTCAGTCATTTAACTGCGGCCATGCTAGAGTAACGCGTTTAGTCGAACAAATCGACCCCAGGACTTGTTCAATGTAAGCCTAGTACTTATTCTATCCGTCACTTTTTGCCTGACCGCTAAGTTACGGGGACGTAAACACAGCAGCATCGGTTGTCAAGTGATGGTGGGGATAAACAGATACAAGCAAACACACACACACATACACCCACACACAGACACATACACACACACACATACACACACACACATATACATATATATATATATGACGTGCTTCTTTCAGTTACCGTCTACCAAATCCACTCACAAGGCTTTGGTCGATCCGAGGCTATAATAGAAGACACTTGCCCAAGGTGCCACGCAGTGGGACTGAACCAGGAATCATGTGGTTGGTAAACAAGCTAACTTACCACACAGCCATACATACATACATACATACATACATACATACATACATACATACTTATATACATTCATACACACATATTGAGTAGTATATATTTTAGTATATTATTGGTCCTGGGGTCGATTTGTTCAACTAGACGCGTTGCTCCAGCATGGCTGCAGTTAAATGACTGAATCAAGTAAACGAAAAGAAAGAAGAAAAGAAATATATATATTATACATACACACATATGAGTAGTCTATATTTTAGTATATTATTGGCTGTGTGGCTCCTACAGGGAGTGGTTTGATGAGATATTGAAAGGAAGGTAGTTCTTGAAGACAGGGAGCAGTTTTAGGTCAATGCCAGCATGGTAATGGAATCCTACCTTCATCTTAGGCAGATATTCTAAACCCTACTTCCTCTTTGTCTAAGCCTGACCTAATTAAATGGTGAATATGTTTGTATATTTATATTCATACATACAGATATGACCTCACAAGCACACGTGTGTACGTGTGTGCGTGCATGTCTGTATGTCTGTTTATGTGTTGGGGATGGAGTGTTCACACAGTAGCACACTCACAGAAACAAAGATATATATTCATGTGTGTGTGTATGTATGTGTGTGTGTGTGTGTGTGTGTGTGTGTGTGTGTGTGCGTGTGTGCATATACACAAATATAGCGCAGGAGTGGCTGTAAGGTAAGAAGCTTGCTTCCCAACCACACGGTTCCGGTTTCAGTTCCACTGTGCGGCACGTTGGGCAAGTGTCTTCTATTATAGCCACAGGCCGACCAAAGCCTTGTGAGTGGACTTGGTAGGCGGAAACTGATTCGCAAAATATGCATTTTTTAAAAAAGAAAGTAAATATTTTGAAAATCTGCTATAATAATTTAATCTTCCAGTCTCATTGCTATGAAGGTATGATATTGTAGAGAGAAAAAATTGGAGGAACAGTTACAGAGGTTTAAAAATCGGAAAAACTGTGTTTTTGTAGCCAATAGCGAGACATAAATTCCATGTGTTTAGCGGGGCGTTGTCAACTTTAATATGTTGTACCCTGCGAAATTTATAGTTTAGTGCCTATAAAATGACCTGTTCATTGTAGGTTTCTAAATAAACAGAAATACCTAATAAGATCAACATGTATTATCTTACTGTTTCTTATCTCTTCATTGATTGTATGTTTTCATTATCTTTTTAATTTGTCATATTACTATATTTGTCTGCATTTGTTTACTTTATGAATATTTCAGTATTATGTACACCTGTCATGTATTTGTGTACATCATTAATATATAAGCGCATGTAGATATCTGAATTCATATATAAGTTTATATGTACATTTATGTACGTCTCTCCAAAGCTCAAAAGTTGAGTAACGTTTTCATGCTTGGATTTGTAAACTACGATAAGAATAACACTGGTCAACAAATAATTTGTCCCAAGAAAAAGAAATGTGAAACTAACGGTATAAGAAAGCTCATTATTTAAATGTTTGTGAATATAATTAACCTAGTGAAATCATAAATCCAGCTATCTGAGTCAACGAGTCCCTGAAGGTTTAGAATACTGTCCATTCACCTTTATAATACGAAGAAACTGTATAAATATCTTAAACAGCTTTTGCTATATTTGCAGTGACTTAACATCCAAGTCACAAAGTAGGCGTTTCACGCTATTGTTTACGTGCGGCAAAGACACGGGTGAAGTGAAACACCACACAGCGTGCGGTTCTTATGTTAACAAGCTGCCAATGCCGCGCTGTCTTTTGATTGGCTAAAATTGCCTAAATTTCCTAACATTAATTCCAAATAACATCAGATTCTTTAATTTATGAGATTCAGAGTTGCATCGATGCACCAAAATTGAAAGCAATCTGAACAAAATTAAAGGGGGCTCATTTTGCGAATGAGACTGACTAGATCCCGGAAACTGAAAGAACTCCGTCGTGTGTGTGTGTGAGTGTGTGTGTGTGTGTGTGTGTGTGTGAGAGAGAGAGAGAGAGAGAGTGCGTTTGTCCCCCCACCATCGCTTGACAACCGATGCTGGTTTGTTTACATCCCCGGGAAAAGAGACCGATAGAATAAGTACTAGGATTATCAAGAATAAGTCCGGGGGTTGATTTGTTCGACTAAAGGCGGTGCTCCAGCATGGCCGCAACCAAATGACTAAAAGATGTAAAAGAATAAAAGAATATACATATGGGATCTCTTCAGTTTGGCTCACAGATTTTTAATTATTTTTTAAAACCAAACAGCTTGAAACTTCGTATATTGATGTAATTCCTCACACTGAACACGGTTTACTTTCAACATTTTTGATAAAATTTTGTATTTTAGAAGTTATTTCGTGTTAAAGTTGTATTTGAATAATTTTAACCAACAACGACGTGTACTCAGCTGAAGAAACCTACTGCTGTGTGTGATAGTAATTGAAGAGCAACAACTTCCGGGACATCTCTACTAATTGTATTTTTCAACCATGCGTAGATTAAGCAAAAACGACAAAACGCGTGTAATATGCAACACAGCAGTAAACAAAACTAAAATTGAACCGAGAGGTTAAAAGAGTCACAAGAAGTAAACAAAAATAGCTACACGTAAGCCAACCGAATAATCCACATGTGGTTGAAAAATGCATTTATTAGTAAATATGACCCGGAGGTTCTTGCTCTTCGATTACTATCGCAAATAGCAGTAGGTTTCTTCAGCTGAATACTCGTCTTTGATTACGTAAACTTACTTAAATACGACAACTTTGACACTGAATAACTTCTAAAATGCGTGTTTCGCGTTTGTAATTATGTCAGCGTATGTATATATGTATGTATACATATATATATATATACATATATATATATATATACATACACTGACATAATTACAAGCGATAACAGAAGAGATGGTGTTGTGGATTTCCACCTCGGCATCCGAAACTTACAGTTTTATCTTGGCTATTGTATAATTGTCACATATTATTATACCGATGTATATATATATTATATATATATATATATATATATAAACTTAGATAAACTTAGATATGTTTCGACCAAAGATTGGTCCAGGCCATGTCTAACATAATAGCACCACCTGATAGGATTATTCGAATCCTGTTTAAGTCAAGTTTTGTTTATGGTCCATTCAAGTAGTGAGTTTTTGTTGGGTGAGTTGTATACAATTATGGGTGGCTTATCTGGTAGTCTTTGAAGGAATCTATCCAGACTCCGTTTAAAGTTGATGGGATCCTTTTCCTCTGTGATCTCTTTCAGGACAATGTTAGATAGGGCAGGGCCTGTTGAGGAAAAGAAATTATGTTGCAGTGTACATGTATGCTGTGATCTTGAATTGGGCAGGGGATGTATGGCCCGTGGTCCCAGTCTTGGATGAACCTTGAAGCTAATGTTCAGGTCGTTTGGGCAAAGTTGGCGGTATATTCTCCACATCGTACAAATGATGTACCGCTCACTGCGACGCTGGAGAGAGTAAAGTTTCAAGGCTTTAAGGCGATCCCAATAATCGAGAGCAGCCATGCCTTCAATTCGTTTAGTGAATGCCCTCTGGAGTGACTCAATCCTCGAGATGTTTTCTCTTGTATGGGGAGACCACAGTGGGCAGCAGTATTCGAGGTGTGGCCGTACAAAGGAGGAGAAAAGTGGTATGATGACACCTTGTTCTCTGGACCGGAAAGTTCTTAAGATCCAGGAACTTATCCTACGAGCTATATCGACCTTCTTGTTGATGTGTGCACTCCAACTGAGATCGTCATCAACAATTACACCCAGGTCTCTGATATTGTTAGAGGCTGTGAGCGGTTCCCCTGAAGGAAGAGAGTATGGCTGTTTTAGTGAGGAGTTTCTTCCAAAATGCATCAGCTCAAATTTTCCCTCATTCAGTTGCATTTTGTTTCTGTCTGCCCGTTAACTCACGGCATATAGATCAGACTGGAGTTGATTTCGGTCTTCTTCTTCATTGACGATTTGCTGGAGCTTAGTGTCATCAGCAAATATTTTCACTTTGCAGTAATGTACGACACTGGAAAGGTCGTTTATGTAAATTATGAAGAGTAGCGGACCCAAGACACTCCCCTAGGGGACACCGCTGGTGACTTTTGCTGGGCTTGAGTGGACTCCATCAATTACAACATGTTGTGTTCTATTCGCCAGGAAATACTTAATCCAGTGTAGAACTTTTCCACGGATTCCGACATTTGCCAATTTTGAGAGTAGGAACGCTTTACTGAAATCAAGATATATATATATATATAATTCAAGGGTAGGACAGAAGGAACACAACAAGCGGAAATCCGACAAAACACAACAAGCGGAGAAAATAGGCGTTAACTTAACAAACTATAAACAGGACAAAAGACAAGATATACGGATCATTCGCAGCTGATATATAGGTTTGTGTGGGTATACATACACATATATATGCGTATATATCTTTATGTATGCATAAATAAATATATATGTATGCATAGTTAGACAAACAGACAGGCAGATATATAGACAGACAGATAGATAAATAGATAGATAGATAGATAGATAGATAGATAGATAGATAGATAGATAGATAGAATAGATAGATAGATACATAACAAATACATCCTTAACACATATTTACATAGATAGGCAAGTATAATTGGGCATAATAAATAAGGCAAGCCAACAACAAAAATATTAATTATAGTTTGAAGATTTATCGCGAAAATTCAACAATATATAATATATTTAAAAGAAATAAGTGACTAAAATGTACTGCGTTTGTGTAGGTGGCATTTGGTGGACAGGTGAAGCTGGAAGAAAGATAGATTATTTTGGAATTGAGATCTGTTATCAAAGACTAGCAGAATTTCCCTCCACTTCGTTCCAAAAGATAACGATTAATCTTTACCCTCATTTTTCTCTTTCTCTTGTCTTAATATTTTTTTTGTCTATTTTCATGTAGATATTCTGCAGATAAAGCTTGTTTCCTTTAATATTCACCTTCCCCCTTCTTTGTCTTATCTTTAATTATATATCTGTAGAGATGTACTCGTAGAATGTGTGTACATGCGAACATTATATATATATGCGTGTGTGTGTGTATATATATATATATATATATATATATATATATATATATATATATATGTATGTATGTATGGATGGATGATGGATGGATGGATGGATGGATGGATGGATATATATATATATATATATATATATATCACAATCAAGGAATGGCCATAATAGGCCATTCACCCACTAGAAATAACAGCTAAAACAGCCAAAGCTTCAACCGCAAAATAACATCAATTCCGCAAACCAGGAGAAAATTAAAAAAAACATTTACCCTGTAATTTCTTATACGATGCACCGTTTCATCTATTGTTTAATGGTAAACTAACCTGATTAAATTAAATCAAGCCAATCTTCCATAGGCCGATAGATTCGTCAGTAAGAAACAGCCAAGATCCGAGCAGATATTATCACGAGGCATCTCTATCCCTGCCTCGGCAATATCTGACCTAAAATTTTCAAATCATCGCACTCGCGCCAAATTTATCGGCAGCAAATATAAGCCGCCGATTCCATTACGGAATTAACCAGAAAATTCATAATTAATCAATATAGGGTGGCAAAAAATTTCGTAGAATTTATTTGCCACCAGCGGCCTAGTGGGAAAAAATTAAGAAATAAGAAATTACAGGGTAAATGTTTTTTTTAATTTTCTCCTGGTTTGCGGAATTGATGTTATTTTGCGGTTGAAGCTTTGGCTGTTTGGGCTGTTATTTCTAGTGGGTGAATGGCCTATTATGGCCATTCCTTGATTGTGATGTTGAACTTATAAATGGTCTATGACTATTTAATTTTTTCCCACTAGGCCGCTGTATATGACTTCCGTCGCATCGTCCAGTTGATGTAGGGGCCTGGGTTCTCGAGGATTTTCCATGGGATCGACTATGGAATCCCATCGTCTCTTAGTTGCCAGGCGTGGCTGGCCAGTGATGTTATGTCTCTTTTCCGGAACTCTGAAGGAGGACCTGTGGTTGAAGAGACGTTGCTTGAAAGAGTTCGCGGAATATCCAATGGTGAAGTCTCTGTTGTTATTATAATTGTGGTCCTCGTCATTGGTGAGAGAGCTGCCATTACTGCTAGAGGTTTCTTTAGCTGTGGGTCCGCTGGTTTTTCTGCTGGGGCTACTGTCATTGCTGCTGCTATAGGGGCTGTTAAGTCTGCTCCTGTGGACATTAAGGGAGCTCTTGGTAATACTGGTGTTAATGGTGATGCTACTGTTGTTGTTAGTGTTGTTGCCTTTGGAGGAATTGCCAGTGCTGTCGCTGGTGCTGTTATTGTTATTGATGCTAATGATGTTAACTGTGGCGATAATGATGGTATTCCTGGTTCTATTCTCATGTCTACGGCTGCTACTGCTACTGCCGGTAGTATTGCTAGGGTTTGCTAGTACTTCAACTTGAAAGATGACCACTTTGGCTTCGCAGTGGCCTCCTACCTAGCATCTGTTACGGCCCATGTTCTTGATGATCTTCTTTAGCTTGAGGAACAAGCAAAGGTAACAGAGAGCAAGGTCTGGGCTGTAGGGAGAGTTTTGATGGTCATTTCTGCGGAGTAGTTGGTTACTGGGATAGCTTTTGTGACAAGCAGTGTTGAATACGATGTGTTCAAAGTGCTGTTGCAGCCGCATTCTTCAATTCAGAGTAAAAACATTGACAGTTCAGAAAAGGGGGTAGTCAGTATTAGGTCGAGTTATATGTATTATTTTATATGTAATATTTTCGTTTTTGGAAACTGAAGTTCCCCAGATCGCAACTCAAAATTTCTTAGTTCCCGTCTTCGAACAATTTTGAACTCGGAAACATATCTATATGACATACATTAGAGATATTTGGTAATTTTGACTGAATAACATATAGCAGAAAATTTAGAACGAAAGAATGTTATTGGTTAACAACTTTTTATTAAGTAAGGCGGTGAGTAGGCAGAATCGTTAGAGCGCCGGGCGAAATGTTTAGCGGTATTTCGTCTGCCGCTACGTTCTGAGGTCAAATTCCGCCGAGGTCGACTTTGCCCTTCATCCTTTCCGGGTCGATTAGATAAGTACCAGTTACACACTGGGGTCGATGTAATTGACTTAATCCGTTTGTCTGTCCTTGTTTGTCCTCTCTGTGTTTAGCCCCTTGTGGGTAGTAAAGAAATAGGTATTTCGTCTGCCGCTACGTTCTGAGTTCAAATTCCGCCGAGGTCGCCTTTGCATTTCATCCTTTCGGGGTCGATTAAATAAGTACCAGTTACGTACTGGGGTCAATATAATCGACTTAATCCGTTTGTCTGTCCTTGTTTGTCCTCTCTGTGTTTAGCCCCTTGTGGGTAGTAAAGAAATAGGTATTTCGTCTCTCTTTACGTTCTAAGTTCAAATTCTGCCGAGATCGACTTTGCCTTTCATCTTTTCGGGGTCGATTAAATAAGTACCAGTTACACACTGGGGTCGATGTAATTGACTTAATCCGTTTGTCTGTCCTTGTTTGTCCTCTCTGTGTCCCCTTGTGGGCAATAAAGAAATAGGTATTTCATCCGTTTTTCTGAGTTCTGAGTTCAAATTCCACCGAGGTAGAGTCTACCTTTTATCCTTCCAATGTCGATAAATTAAGTACCAGTTAAACGTTGGGTCAAAGTAATTTATTTGCCCCTCCCTCTAAATCGTTAAATACAAACTGAACATTTGCAATATAATTATAAAAAGCATAAATGGGTCTAAGATAAATAACAAAAGAAGGAAGGTGAAAATAAGAGAAAGGAAAAGAGAGAGAGAGAAATATTGAGAAAAGAAAAAAGAAACACGAAAGGATTCGGTGTAAAGATGTGAATCGGTTTCGCAGGTGAAGAGCCGAAATATTCGCATATAAAGATATACATGAAGGTCAATGAGAAAAGATTAAAAAGCAAGTAACAGTTAAAGTGAAAATTAAAGTTAAAGATGGATAGGATAAAGAAATTAATGATAAATATTATTGATAAATAAAATGCAAAAAGTGGAATGTACGTGTGCGCTATGATTATCGCAGGGGTGTTACATGAATAGG
>NC_043005.1:11184282-11186782 GCF_006345805.1 Octopus sinensis | reverse complement strand
CGGCCTCCCCTCTCCACGCCACCAGTTATCCAAGGGAAAGACAAGGTCGATACAGCTTGGCACCAGTGACGTCGCACTCATTTCTACAGCTGAGTGAACTGGAGCAACGTGAAATAAAGTGCCTTGCTCAAGAACACAACACGCAGCCCGGTCCGGGAATCGAACTCACAACCTCACGATCGTAAGCTCGACGCTCTAACCACTGAGCCATGCGCCTTTGAAGAATAAGGTGAAATAAATTGTGCGATGATGGGAGACATGTTTATACATGTTCACAATACTGGGGGAAATTTATTGGTGCTTAAATAAATCGAATATGATATAACGATAGGCATACAAGATTCAATACAGAAAGTGGAGCCATTTTTCTAATAGAAAACAGAAATCCACTTATAAACAATGTTGTGTGTATTTATTCTTAACATGTTTCGGAAAACTTGGATGCGGATATGTTTTTCGCTGTAGTTTAACTTCAGATGACTGAGTGGTAGCTATGACTGAGGAAGCGTAATAATGCTGAAACACCGGTATATCAGAGTCCACTACGTTTCTGATGTGTGTGTGACATGAAAACACATTGTCTAAAAGGAGTTATTCTCCGAAGACGCAATCCAAGAATGAAAACCATATTAGCATCTAAATCTCACAGAACGGAAAATGAATACGCACTTCATGGTTTTCATTGGTATTGCTTTCTCACACTAATTTAACCATCTACTAATAGTTTTCAAATGCTGGTGAAATATTTATAAAAACAGAGGATCATTTGCACACAGTGCAAGTAGAGAAGAACTCTAAATATTCAAACTATGATATTTATAGAACGTCAAGAAAATTCTAAAATATCAAAAAAGCTCGAATTTCGGCGCTGCATATTGTGATTTGCTTGGGGGAGGAAGCGATGGTTCTTTCACTGCGGTCTACGACTTCACCTCAGCACACTATAGAAACTCCATGCTGGAGCATTTAGTACGGAGTGAGTGTGAGATAATATTAAAACAACAGGATTGTATATGGTTATGACAGCGGGTAGCTTTTGTAATTTCTTTAATGCCAGAAATCAAATTCTTAAATGTTTCTAATATTGCTGTAGCTTATTTGTATATATTATAGGATGGGTGGTGCAGTTATTGCTGTTGTTGTTGCCGTTGCTTTGTTGTATATGTGTAAGTCTATCACACTCGTTGTTTCCAATGAAGGTGTGCCTACCTTCACGTATGTCAACGTGGTTCGGTATCTACATACGTAAACATAAAAAAAAATACTTGTACATATGAAACTATTGCTATAACCCCCATCACCATCATCACCACTACCATTATCTCAAGTACCACTTACATATATATATTATATATATATATATATATATATATATATATTATATATATATAATATATATATATATATACTAGACACCCAGACAACAAAGCGGTTAGAATACTCATTGAAAATGCTGCAGGCGTCTAAAGAAAAAAAAATTGGCACATTAATCAATAAGTAAACAGTTGAATCGTAATATATGTCTGTGTTTTTAATGACAGAGCACACGATTTCATATCAAGACTCTTCCGAGAAAAAAAATATACAAAAATTATATACCTGTGTGTGAATGTGTGCGGGAACCTTTTGTACGTGTGAGTTTTGTGTGTGTGTGTGTGTGTGTGTGTGTGTGTGTGTGTGTGTGTGTGTGTGTGTGTGTGTGTGTGTGTTTGTGCGTGTGTGTGTATGTATGTGTGTGTACACTAATAATTTGACTCAGAGTTATATAATTGAAAGTTTCTCTGAAGCAAAAAGCGTGTCTGATCGTTCAGACGATTCAAAGCTAAGTGATGCGGTGTTCACGGCTTCTAGATAAGGCTAATTGTCATTGGATGAAAGTAAAGGTAGTTTTTATTAACTATTTTCAGCAATGTGGTCATATACCATAAATTGACCTGGTTTAAAAAAAAAAAGACAAATTTCATTAAATCCCACACTGGCTTCAAAACTTCAAAGGATTTGTCTGGAAATGTCGTGTTTCTCATCTTCTTACGACACATGGTCTTATTTATGTTGCGGAACACTAGCTTCCACACAATCTAACTTTATTTATTTATTCATTTATTTATTTACACAAGAATCGGAGGACGCTTTAGATAATGTAAATTTAGATACACCGCAATACATAGAGTTCTAGAAAACTGGAGGCTTGTCAGAGCTGGATGCGATTTTCTGGGGTGAGTAGCGCCTGATGGAAGTTCCTGCTTCCTGATTTGGCACTGTTTGCTCTCTGCATAAGCAAAAAATATACAGTGAAGTTGAGGAGTTCATCATATAAGTTTGTAGAACGTGGAGACGAAAAAACAAAAAAAAAACACTGACTTTTGGGAGTGAAAGAATTTCTCTTTTTTTTTCTCAATCGGAATTACTTTTCCTTTTCTTCTCTCTCACCCTTCCTCTCTCCACTCCTTCCTCTCTCTCCTCTCTCCCTTCCTCTCTCCCTCTCCCTCTCTTTCTCTCT
>NC_043005.1:11140874-11184182 GCF_006345805.1 Octopus sinensis | reverse complement strand
TAACTACAAACCGTATTAAACACACAAACACACAAGCACTCACACACATTCACACACACAAGCACTCACACACACTCACACACACTCACACACACACACACTTGCACGTACGTACACGAATGCAAAAAAAAAAGTTAGATATTTGCCAGAAGTGTTAAATTATGATCTTTAAATTGTTTTCAAAGAAGAGGGATTTAGGGTTTTCTTTCGATTTTTTCCGATAATTAAACTGAGCCTGCGGATAGTGTGAAATTGCTGTATCGTCTGGAATGCAAATTAATTAAATTTACATGTGAACTATTGAACTAAATAACAATTTCAAACAGCCTGGTTTCTGTTAAACCGATTGGTGTAGAATAAAAAAAATAGAAGCTAAAAGCTAGAAAACATTTAAAAAGAAACAACAAGAAAATACTGCATTACAATCATGAATTGGTGATTTAAAAATTTCTGCAGATAAAATATTAAATATTCAAGGTTTGGCTAGATTCACACAGCTTTCTGCTATTAGACAAATAATCTAATTGTTATTGTTTTATACCTATAGTCTATATTGTGTTAGAATTGTGATCAAAAGTGATTCTGTTGTCACCACTACATCATTATTTATTTATTTATCTATTTATTTTGTCAGTATCGTATTATTCAGGAATGTGTTCTGCCTCCTTTTAAGACGGTAGGATGTAATGACTCTTTGGGGGCGTAATTAAAAACCATCCTCACATACAAACAATTACAAAAGCTCATTGGTGTTGCAGAGTCGTGGTTCGTTATATGAATGCTGAACGTATCCAATGTAGTTGAGAGTCAAACATTGAACTTCTCAGACAAGCAAAGACTACTTGAAAACTTCTCAACAGCACAAGACAACAGATTCAGTTTCATTGGACATCGTATATGAGGAAAAAGCCTTAAGCACTTAGTGACATCTGGGAAGCTGATAGGATGGAGCCACAGAAGACAGAGAGAATGATACTCGATTACTTGACTTACTGGCTCTATAAAGACTGTCTCAGTAAGATGCTAAGTTGTAAGTAGGACAGGCAGACACGGAGTTTCATGTCAGCCAATGCCTGTAGGTATAAAGCACATGAAAATGAGAGGATGTGCTATTAGGGAGATTTGCCTGATATTTGGTGTTTGGTGAATGATCGCTTTGTGTGGGTCGGTTATCTTGTTACTTTGTTCATTTGAAAGCTTCTTTTTTTCTTTTTTGATATATAACTTAATAGGGTATAGGATTACCAGGTGAATTGTAAAAACGTTGTATCTTGCCACTATATCTTGCAATGATATCTAACAAAAAGTGACTCATTTGACCTAACTGTAAATAGGTACAAGAGAAGGAACTTCCATGCAACCATTCAAACCTGCTAGAAATATCAAACAAATTTTCATCAAGTCAAAAACTTCTTAATATTTTAAAAGATGGAAGACTCGTTGGACAATGCAGTCATATGCTGTACCAGAAGAGAAACTACAAGCTGGCTATCTTTTAGTGCTGACATATTTCAAGAGCTCCGCAACTATACCTAGCAGTGTACCATGCAGATGTAACAAGCTTTGAGAATTCTGTCATCATTGTAGAATACCCAGTCGGCGAGCTGGCAGAAACGTTAGCAAGCGGGGCGAAATGCTTTGTGGTATTTCGTCCGCCGCTGCGTTCTGAGTTCAAATTCCGCCGAGGTCGACTTTGCCTTTCACCCTTTCGGGGTCGATAAATTGAGTACCAGTTACGCACTGGGGTCGATGTAATCGACTTAATCCCTTTGTCTCTCCTTGTTTGTCCCCTCTGTGTTTAGCCCCTTGTGGGCAATAAAGAAATAAGAATACCCAGTCATCATTCTAAGAAGTTTGAGATAGCAGCAAAGAACACGTGCCGCCCTACCTTTATATAAATAAACTCCTTATATCCAATCTAAAATAAATACAGATTATATATAAAATCACAGATGGAAGTCACAGTTGATCAGCTCCAACAAGTCTGAAAAAGAATTATTTCCAAACGTTCTTCATCGGAATTTAGTGATTGACACAGCAAAGTTTTAACGTTCACGATATAGAAGATTCCCGAAACTTTTTAAAATCCTGCTGGCTTGGTAATTACTTCTTTCTGATCTACAAACGACTACATTACTTTGCACGTATGACTTATTCCTGGAACTGCCGGCAACAGAAAATAGTTGATGCCGTTGATAGTAATACTGAGTGCAATTATAGTTCTTTCACAGAGCTACGTGTGTGTTAGGTAAAAATTTTGAAGTTCAGAGAGCAGTTTTAGTATCAGTTTGTCTGCTGCCTTATCCTCTGCTTATAAAATCTAGATATAGACATCATTACCGAAAATCATTATCCTCTAACCTGTAATAAGTTTTCAGTGGAGGCGCAATGGCCCAGTGGTTAGGGCAGCGGACTCGCGGTCATAGGATCGCGGTTTCGATTCCCAGACCGGGCGTTGTGAGTGTTTATTGAGCGAAAACACCTAAAGATCCACGAGGCTCTGGCAGGGGATGGTGGTGATCCCTGCTGTACTCTTTCACCACAACTTCCTCTCACTCTTACTTCCTGTTTCTGTTGTACCTGTATTTCAAAGGGCCGACCTTGTCACTCTCTGTGTCACGCTGAATATCCCCGAGAACTACGTTGAGGGTGCACGTGTCTGTGGAGTGCTCAGCCACTTACACGTTAATTTCACGAGCAGGCTGTTCCGTTGATTCGGATGAACCGGAACTCTCATCGTCGCAACCGACGGAGTGCTTTCAATAAATTTTCAGCAAATTGTCTGGACAGCTAATCTCCAAAAGAATGACATGCTCATGCTTGTACTCAGTTTGAAGATTTCAATTTTTGATCCAAAGCGATGCACACCTTGGGCCAAGGAAAGCAAGCACGGATTTTATCGCTTTTTATGCATTTTGGGATAGCTGATATGTTCTGATGGAATCACCTCTTTTATTCTTTTACTTGTTTCAGTCATTTGACTGAGGCCATGCTGGAGCACCGCCTTTAGTCGAGCAAATCGAGCCCAGGACTTATTCTTTGTAAGCCTAGTACTTATTCTATCGGTCTCTTTTGCCGAACCGCTAAGTTACGGGGACGTAAACACACCAGCATCGGTTGTCAAGCAATGCTACGGGAACAAACACACACACACCAACATGCACACACACACACATACATATATATATATATATATATATATATATATATACATGCATACATATATATACATATATATATATATACATATTCCACTAACAAGGCTTTGGTCGACCCGAGGCTATAGTAGAAGACACTTGCCCAAGGTGCCATGCAGTGGGAGTGAACCCGGAACCATGTGGTTCGTAAGCACACAGCCACTCCTACGCTTACTTATCCTATTTGAGAAATATTCTCAGTCAGTTCCTGCAATGTTTGTCTTGTCTCTCCAGAGCTCTCTTCTGTGTTATTGCGCATTCATACCAGACAATTATTTGATGTCTCTCAAACGCTTGTTCAGACTTTGAATTCTTGGTAATATTGTACACTTGTACATCACTTTTACCCATGCACAAGAATAGCTTTAACACAGAATGTGTTATACATCCTTCCCTCCAGGAAGGAATGTAACCCCAACACCTGAAGAAGTAAGTGCAAAGCTATGCTTTGATATTGGTGGACTTTGGCAAGTAACAGACAGATCAAGGACGTCTTCCCACTTCAGCCGGGAGTATTGAGTACACAATTCCCAGCTTCCTGATGTCGAAACCTCTTCAAAATTTCAGTAAATTTGTCTTCGTTCTTATTGACATGTGATCTTCACGTATCAGTATTAGCTTTTTTTTTCCATTTCTCTCAGGAACCATATTTTTTTGAAGTTCTTTAGAAATTTCTATCTTGGGATCTTTTCTCAGTGTCAACGGGGTTTCTGCTGAAGAATTCATCACTGAACCCTATTTCCATGCTTAAATAACTCTGCTCAGTTTTAATCTTTGACAGGCGCCGGAGTGGCTGTGTGGTAAGTAGCTTGCTTACCAACCACATAGTTCCGGGTTCAGTCCCACTGCGTGACACCTTGGGCAAGTGTCTTCTACTATAGCCTCGGGCCGACCAAAGCCTTGTGAGTGGATTTGGTAGACGGAAACTGAAAGAAGCCCGTCGTATATATGTATATGTATGTATGTGCGTGTGTGTTTGTGTGTCTGTGTTTGTTCCCCTAGCATTGCTTGACAACCGATGCTGGTGTGTTTATGTCCCCGTCACTTAGAGGTTCGGCAAAAGAGACCGATAGAATAAGTACAAAGAATAAGTCCCGGGGTTGAGTTTCTCGATTAAAGGTAGTGCTCCAGCATGGCCGCAGTCAAATGACTGAAACAAGTAAAAAAGAGTAAAGTCATCATGACATTTGGACTAAATCTGCATCGGTCTGATTCCCACGCAGAATTTTAACATCATGGTGAAAAGAACACAAACATCTCTACAAAGAACTAAGACAGAAAAGCAACCACATTCCACCGCGGATGGTTTTCGATTCTCCCTTAAAATAACTTAGCAGAGGATTTTAAAAAAACGGATTGGAGCAAGCGTTCCCTGCAAAATGTTATCAATTAAAACATTGTACATAAATGTCTTAATGTGTCGGACGGAATTTGTTACGGAAGATATTCCACGATCAGACAGGGCACCACTTGCATGATAGGGACGGTCATTTATGAACATTGCGCCATGTCAAAACAAGGAGATAACAAACACACATACTCATATATGCGTGTGTGAGCGCGTGTGTTTGTGTGTATGGAGGCGCAATGGCCCAGTGGTTAGGGTAGCGGACTCACGGTATTAGGGTCGCGGTTTCGATTCCCAGACCGCGCGTTGTGAGTGTTTATTGAGCGAAAACACCTCAAGCTACGCGAGGCTCTGGCAGGAGGTGGTGGTGATCCCTGCTGTACTCTTTCGCCGCAACTTTCTCTCGCTCTTTCTTCTGTTGGCCGGCTCGCTTAGCCAGCGGGGTGGCGTCATTTGAAGGCTAAAACAATGCGAAGCGCATTGTGACTAGCGGTGTGTAGCAACATCTGATAGCCTGGTCGGTCACGTGATCACGTGATATATATATATATATATATATATATATATATAGTTGAAATTTATAGAAAGACAAAAGACAAACACGAAGACAGGTGTATTAGTAACAAGCAAGTGTATTAGTTTGACACTCGGGAAAGTGAGAAAGTCTTTTACGTTTCGAGCCTATGCTCTTCAACAAGGAATGACAGAAAAATAAACAGAGAGAGGATAAAAAAAAAGCTTGTAGATTGCAGCGGTCCGGTACGGCAAATGTTGTATATATATATATATATATATGTGTGTGTGTGTGTGTGTGTATGTATGTATATATGTATGTATGTATGTATGTATGTATGTATGTATCTTTATTTATTTATATACACATCCACTCATATACACACATATACATACGTGTGTGTGTGTGTATGTGTATGTATTTATGTGTGTATGTGTTTATATGTTCTCTTCTGTTTTTAGTTCTTTAAATTCTTTCTCTGAGGAAGGAGCTGGTTTTTGACAAAGATACAAAGCTCCATGGTTGGAATGTAGATAAAAAAAATCAATATCACATTTTAAACTTGAGAAAAATCTTGCATATTTTTACTCTTCCACTTACTGATTCTAATCATAATGTGCGAGTTAACTGATTGATTTGTTTTGTCTGAAAACCCTAGTTTATCTATATTGTTACTTAGGTATTTACTCACAAAAATCAGTTCATCAATAATTATTGGTATATACGGTACATACTTTTTCTCGTTTGTCCCAAACAGCAATGTCCAGCTTGTTATTCTTACACTTGACTAATGTTTTAATGAGAATGTTCCACCTGTGTATGTACATAAGCATGTATGAGTTTCTTATTTCTTTATGCCCACAAGGGGCTAAACATAGAGGGAACAAATAAAGACAGACAAAGGGATTAAGTCGATTACATCGACCCTAATGCGTAACTGGAACTTAATTTATCGACCCCGACAGGATGAAAGGCAAAGTCGACCTCGGCGAAATTTGAATTCAGAATGTAACGGCAGACGAAATACCTATTTCTTTACTACCCACAAGGGGCTAAACACAGAGAGGACAAAAAAGGACAGACAAATAGATTAAGTCGATTATATCGACTTCAGTGCGTAACTAGTACTTAATTTATCGACCCCGACAGGATGAAAGACAAAGTCGACCTCGGCGGAACTTGAACTCAGAACGTAACGGCAGACGAAATACCGCTAAGCATTTCGTCCGGTTCGCTAACGTTTCTGCCAGCTCGCCACCTTATGTATGGGTTTCTTTCTGTTTCCGTCTATCTTATCGACTCACATAGCTGTCGTCGGTCCGGTGTTATATTAAAAGACACAAGTATTAGTTCACATATAGTGAAGTTGAACCCGAATCTACGTGGCTGTGAAGTGAATTTCTTAACCACACGGCAACGCGTGCGCCGATTAGAAATTGACAGCCAAAAAAACCAAGATAACAATTATATATTGATAAATACTTTTATGTTTACGCAAAGATATACTCACATACACGCAAACGTGTGTGTGTGTGTGTGTGTGTGTGTGTGTGTGTGTGTGTGTGTGTGTGTGTGTGTGTGTGTGTGTGTGTGTATGTGTGAGCTGTTTGTGTGTGCTCTGTGCGCGTGCATAACTCTTATCTCACTCTACGCAACATATAATAACCAACATGGTATTACAACCTTTTAATAGATAGATTGATAGATATATCTTATTAATAGTTACAACAATAGATAGGTATATAAACACATACAAAAACATAGAAGGAAATAAAAAGGAATAGGAGATGACTTGTAGAACAAATAAAACATGACAATGTTGTTTTTCATTAGAATCTCTTTTTCTGTCACCTATCCCGCCATAGAAAGATTAAACGGTAGACAACCAGACGATGTTTTTCGCAAGACTTTTGTCTCAAGATATCTTTGTTGGTGGCAATGAATGTTTTCTCAGATAATACTCAATTTTAGCGAATACACTTACATATATATATACATATATAGACACGTATATACGCATATAAAGATGCATACACACATATTATATATATATATTATATATATATATATATATATATATATATATAGAGAGAGAGAGAGAGAGAGAGAGAGGGAGAGAGAGAGAGAGAGACAAACAGAGAGAGCTACATAGATGTACCCACAATTACCCAAACACGCACAGACAGACTCATTCTCTCTCTCTCCCTCTCTCTCTCTCTCTTTCTCTCTCTCTCACTCTCTCTACTTTCTATATGTGCGGGGGGGAGTAGAGAAAAATACGAGAAATACATGTGTGGGTATATATATATATATATATATATATATATATATATATATATATACACACACACACACATATACATATATACATGGATATATACATATATATATATATATATATATATATATATATATATATATACATGACATTTCTTTGTGTATATCGGATTTATGTTTATACACATACACACACATATGTATCTGTGTGTGTGTGTGTATGTATATATACATACATATATATATATATATATATATATATATTATATATGCATATATGTACGTGTACGTGCGTGTGTGCACGCGGCGCATGCGTGCGCGTGCGTTTGCTTTCGCTGTTTTGTTATTGTTTTGTGTGAGGGGTGGGAGGTGCGAGTGGGCGCTAAATAACTTCAGCCTGTTTTGTGCCAACCAAACATTTTCCATCTGTCTATCACTTGTATTCTTATTGATTATCTTATTAATCATCTTCATATCTTCTCCCTTTCGTCTTTCTTTCTCACGTTTTTTTCTTCTTTTGTTATTATATATTTGTATTGCTTGTTTGTGAGTTTGCTTTCTTACTTCAACTCAGCTACCCTACATTATTCACCTGAAACTAATTCAATCATTAGCAACTAACTAGTTTATCTCACACCCATCATTGCAAACTAACTGTCGACTTTAAACAGAAATGAAACAGAAAGAAAATAAAAAGACAAGAAATCAAAACAACTTTTCTTTTTGTGACACATTTGAACATCTGAAGCGCAGTCATTGCATTATTTAGCTTATAAGATATTACAGTCTCGCCATAACAACTTGCAGTGTATTGATAAATATCTAAGCATCACAACTAATGTCACTTTCCCCCTGCTGTATAATATATCTAAGTTAATGACGAATAGGAAATGTCGCATGGGTGATTTTCTCATAGGAGACAAGTTAAATCAATGACAAGACAATTTGAAGAGCATGAAAATCTTGCACAGTGAAATGTTTCCCTTCGTTGGTTAGGGGTAAATATTGAATCAGAGCTTAGATCTGAATAAGACAAGCAATGGTTACTTCCATTTGTGTCTGTTCTTTCGCTCTAGATGTTATCTAAAGTAAGTTGAGTAAAAAGCAGTATTTTGCCGATCTATTACCGTTGATATAATAGATTTTGAACTATGATTACTGGTGTTAGAACGGTGGAACATTTCCGTATTTTAGTTAGGGCGATAGCTCTAAAACCTTAGAAAGTCTAAAGGATCGATGCTATTGAAATTTCAATTGATTAAAATTGGAATTGTGCATGCAGGGTGGGGCTAATCTAAAGACAATCTGATTAATCCGACCTTTACCTCAGCTGTAGAAATGAGTTGCGATGGCGCTGGTGCCAAGCTAAATCGGCCTTTGTCTTTCCTTTGGATAACATCGGTGTCGCAGGTAGGGCAACTGCTGGTCTTCCATAAACAACCTTGCCCAGACTTGTGCCTAAGAGGATAACTTTCTCGGTGCAATCCCATGGTCATTCATGACCGAAGGAAATACAGTGATATTATAATCTCGTTTTGGTCATACATAGTATTATTGTAACATTGATGAGACCAGAACAATAGGGAAACGTCTGGAATTAGTATCTAAAACTTGCCGAGATAAATTCCTCTTCTTTGATCCACCTGTGTTTCCCTATCTTGTCATGTGCTCAGTGGCAGAAAAAAAAAAACAAGAAACACGTGAAATGTCATAAAATATATCGTTGCTTTTGTATGTTGCAAAAGCATTTTTTAAGAAAGGAAAGCAGAAAATAAAGCCGGTTCCCTGAACAAATTCAAAGCTGCTAAATATCATTCCATAAACACCCACCTATGAAGCCAATATGAACCATGTCGACTTTACTTGTCATATTCTCTCCAATCACATTTGATTCATTGGTGATGAACTAAACGCCATATTTGAATAATATCAAATATATTACAAGGTATAGCTTACGTTGTAGCCGTTGCTATAATGCCATGTTTATTTGTCTTATGAACACACTAGGACAAATGTA
Source organism: Octopus sinensis (assembly GCF_006345805.1). Lineage (NCBI taxonomy): Eukaryota > Metazoa > Mollusca > Cephalopoda > Octopoda > Octopodidae > Octopus > Octopus sinensis. The sequence goes on along the minus strand of NC_043005.1, from coordinate 11,174,829 downwards.
AACATTCGTCTACTTGTTAATGTTTCCGTGGGCCGAAAAAGTAACATTAACTTGACAATTAGTTGGAACATTACAAAGAAGCAACGTATCTTGATTTCTCTGCCATTAATAAGACATAAAATCATTGGGTTGTCCGGAAAGTTCGTGCCGATTTATAGCAGCTTACCTTTCGACTTATTTTAGAACATGGCTGAGTCCATAAAATAGGATTTGACTACACCTCCATTTAGAGCACAGTTTAAACTATCTTTTCGTAGAAGAAGGTTTATGTTCCTATAACCTGTGTTAATTTTGTAACCCTTTAAAATGGAAGGTAAGAAAGTTCATTTTCGGAATTTGATGCTTTGGGAACCCTCCATATTCACCAGATATTACTCCTTCAGATTTCCACTTATTCAGGTCTCAGCAGAATAGTCTTAATGGTAAAAATTTCAATTCCTTGGATGACGTAAAAAGATACCTTCATGAATTCTTTACCATGAAACCACCTCATTTCTGGGAAGAGGGTATTTTCAAGTTAAAGGAAATATGGAGACGCATTGTGCAACAAAATGGTTCATATTTGGTTGATTAAAAATGTAATGGCAACTATTTATTGACCTTTTTCTTTCCTTTAAAAATCGGCACGAACTTTCCGGACAACCCAATAACAGATCTTTGCTCTAAATCTTTCCGTAAGCAGAGAAGGCAGAATACACACAGCTTATGCGGAAAGTTACAACTTAACTCTGGATCTTTCCATGACCAGGAAAGCAGAGTATGAGCCTTAAAAAGAAGTTTCCAACAAGGACCGAAATTGGTCGAGTTTCTCTTTTTTTTCTTTTTTCTGTTTGGAGAAATATGAATAAACAGACATCTGTTTATTTCATTTAAACCAGTATGTTTATTGCCTATAAGAAACATTACAGCAATGGCAAAAATACAAAGATGTACCTTGTGATGCATGCCAACTTCATAATTGATTCCCATACAATAACTGTAGCCATAATAGTGGTAGCAGTAGATACGACCGTAGTAACAACGATGACATATTCTGTTTGTTTGTTTGTTTTATGAAGCATACGTCATCGATGCAGTATATAAAACACCGAGTTACTCTCTTAACAAAAACACGTTATAGCATGTATATGGACGCATACATATGTGATAGTATAAGTGTGTGTGAGCGTACGTATGTGTGTGAGTATGTGTATGTGTGTATTTATAAATGTTTGCGTGTGTGTATATATATATACACACACACACACACACATATATATATATATATATATATATATATATTATATATATATATATATATTATATATATATATATATGCATGTGTCTTCATTACTTTTGTTTCGTTTATCTTTCAGTTTTCTATCCCTAATTGATGTGATGTTATTCAGCTTCGGATTTCACAATATGCACTGTGATATCCCTTACTTTTTTAGCTTCTTTCCTTCTCCCTCTCTCTCTTTCGCTCTCTTTTTCCCGCACCTCATCCTTCACATACACAGCCTCCACGATCCATTGCAACTTTAAGAATGGATCTCTTTGTTTCTTTACACTCACTGAATCTTGTAAGTGGGAAATATAAAAAATGCAAATAAAAATTGCTCAGAAACATATTTGTTTATAAATTCTAAAATATTAGAGAATATATGAGATTAAAAGCGGGAGATAATATAATATGGTTTATATAATTTTATTTAGAATTTTAGCAAAATTTTATTTATATACTTAAAGTTGGCGATGAAGCATAATTTTAATAATATCGGTATCGGATAAATGTTTCCTACGTATAGATTCTCTCGGGAAAAATCTAATTTGCAGGAAGTTCTCAATCTCAGAGGAAAGATTTGCTTCAATGAAGATCTTATTTCTGAAGGCTCTTTGGGAATTACTTAACTTCAATAAGAATCTTATTCCTATTCAGAAGAAGCTGTAACCTGCATTAGCTCCCATCATATAGAATATCCGAGATATTAAAATATCTAACAGAGAATCAGCAAAAGAGTCGACTTGATGTATAGGAGACTGCAACTATCCCGAGAGACGTCACACACTCGGAGTTACCAAGTACGAGGGAGGGTGTTGCGTAAGAAAAGCAAATATAATTTTTCATTAATTAATTGAAATATTGCATGTACTACAAGCAAATACATTTAGCTGCTACTTCTAGTAGACTGAATGACTCCGTAGAGGTTTCCTTGTCAGATTTAATACTGCATGTATTTGATGAATGCGCTAAATTCATCATTATTAATTCAGCATTAAATTCACAAGGGAGCTTCCATAAAGTAATTCAACCTGCTAGAAATAACAGCCAAATATCTACTGAATGGCATACAATCGCTTTGAAAAGAGGAGGGAGACACTGGATATTGTAGTGTATTCCTAGATATGCAATATCCGAGTGAAGATCGAGGGGGTTTTAATTGAAAGGCATTTGATCATATTGCTCAGATTTGTAACATCTGTAAAACAAACCGGTAACAGTAACTTGGCGATATGGGTCTTATATCCATTCTACTGCAACTACAATTCCTTGAATTTTTCTACCTTAGAAGTGCTTTTTTCCCTCGCCAGAAAATCCCATGTTGCCACCACTTCTCCTTTCTCCTCAGCAGTAATAAACTGAATATTGATCATTACCGATGGAGAACTATTAATACCAAAAGGTGTGGAGGCGCAATGGCCCAGTGGTTAGGGCAGCGGACTCGCGGTCATAGGATCGCGGTTTCGATTCCCAGACCGGGCGTTGTGAGTGTTTATTGAGCGAAAACACCTAAAGCTCCACGAGGCTCCGACAGGGGATGGTGGTGATCCCTGCTGTACTCTTTCACCATAACTTTCTCTCACTCTTACTTCCTGTTTCTGTTGTACCTGTATTTCAAAGGGCCGGCCTTGTCACTCTCTGTGTCACGCTGAATATCCCCGAGAACTACGTTAAGGGTACACGTGTCTGTGGAGTGCTCAGCCACTTACACGTTAATTTCACGAGCAGGCTGTTCCGTTGATTCGGATCAACCGGAACCCTCGTCGTCGTAACCGACGGAGTGCTTCCACACACCAAAAGGTAATCGTTATATTCAACTTAAAATGGATGCCTTGTTAGAGAACCGAATATTGCGTTATTAAGATCCTCTCACATAGGCACTTGGTGCATAAAATCACACACACAGATCTGTTATGGGCACCTCGCTTCTTTAACGTCTCTCAACTGTATTCCAAGGTAACAGAGTTTACATTTAGTTAAGTAACCTTTTAATATTATATCAATAACTGCTCCTGCTTTAATATTCCACCTGTTTTCTAGTTTAGTTTCATTTAAGAAATATCTAATATCTAATATTTAATAGTTTGTTATTTAAATCACATGAGTTAAACGTCACTAATTAAGAGTTTTTATCGACAAGTAATTAATACAATTACTTCCTAGTAAAAAGTGATAGTCCGCTGAAATATGTGTTGGCCTGCTTTCGTCTTCAAACATTTTATATTGAAGTTCGTGAATTTTGATCAGTTCTGTATATTATGGAAGACAGCATCGATATTAAGGGATGGATCCTTCATCTGAAAGAGACTGTTTGCAATATTTACCTTTTCTTTCTGTCTGTCTGTCTGTCTCTCTCTCTCTCTCTCTCTCTCTCTCTCTCTCTCTCTCCTCTCTCTCTCTCTCTCTCTTCTCTTTTTATACTGGCGAAGGCTTAATGCTGAATCTTCAGAATCTTCTCTCTATTGCACATAAATCTATCCAATGTCATGGATTTAACAATTAACAGCAGCAATAAAGAAAATGAGTAACAGTTGTTTCATGTCATGATCTTCCCAATATTTGTTTGATAGGCCATTACTCTGACTTAGATTCCTATCACTGAGAACTTGTTAGTTTATACAATATGGCGCTATATGCTGTTGTTAGTGGTGGTGGTGGTGGGGTTTAGCTTCATGTCGTATCTGATTGAGCATACTTATAACCCAAGGCAATTCAGACATGACTATCCTATTTCTTTTTTTGTTCAAATATATATTTCTTTATTGCCCACAAGGGGCTTAAACATAGAGGGGACAAACAAGGACAGACAAAGGGATTAAGTCGATTACATCGACCCTAGTGCGAAACTGGTACTTTATTTATCGACCCTGAGAGGATGAAAGGCAAAGTCGACCTCGGCGGAATTTGAACGCAGAACGTAACGACAGACGAAATACCGCTAAGCATTTCGCCCGGCGCGCTAACGTTTCTGCCAGCTCACCGCCATTTTTGTTCAAATATAGCATACCTTAATGTGTCATCGTTAAGATGGCAGTATGTGAATCGAGGGCGATTTGACTGCTGTTTCCAGCATTTCGAATGGTCTCGAAGAGATTTTCTCATTGACTTGGTATGTCCAACCAAATTTCTTGATTGAAACACTGAAAGACTAACATTTGGAAATCATTTTTTATTGGGGTTTTTTTTTACCTCTATAGTCATGGAATGTGTCTAGAGTCAACACTAGTCTTGATCATCCTTCAGGTATTAGGCATTGATACCTCACTCGATATTTACCTGTACTTATTTTGGGCTAACACCTGAGAAAATACCGTCTTAGTAAAAGACATATTAAATAATGTGGTCATGGGTTCCTTACCCATAACAAAAAATACAGGATAGTCACGACTATGAATATAGGTCATCTCAATTATGAATGATCTGATTGTAAAGGTGCAGGAGTGGCTGTGTGGTAAGTAGCTTGCTAACCAACCACATGGTTCCGAGTTCAGTCCCACTGCGTGGCACCTTGGGCAAGTGTCTTCTGCTATAGCCCCGGGCCGACCAATGTTTTGTGAGTAGATTTGGTAGACGGGGCTATAGCAGAAGACACTTGCCCAAGATGCCACGCAGCGGGACTGAACCCGGAACCATGTGGCTGGTTAGCAAGCTACTTACCACACAGAATGTGTGTAGTTTGTGTGTGTGTGTTGACTGTGTGTGCACGCGTGTGTGAATGTGTGTGTAGGAAGGGGTTCAGGAGATGGGGTGAAATGTGCCGCCATTTGCACGCTAACGCAATTAGCGAGTGATTCATTTGACAGAGATTAGTACTCATCGTCGAAAACAACGGAACTCTATCCACCCATATGTGTTCGTGTATGTGCGTGTGTTTGTGGGAGAAATAAAACGAGAGACGGAGAGGGAGAGAGAGAGAGAGAAGGAAAGAAAGAAAGGGAGATAGATATAAGAAGAGGTTACATATGTGCGGTGTGTGTGTGTGTGTGTGTGTTAAAAATAATACATATAAAACATCCGTTTGGCTTATAAGTGGATTAGTCTTCCAGGAAATCTTGAAGATACTGATAAGATAAGCTAAGTTTATTTGTGTTATGATTCTCATAGATAATATTATAATACATCTGAGAAGCCAGAATGCCTGGAGGTAGCATTGATAGTTCATAAACGGGTTCAGGTGAAGACATATTTTCAAAAAGGATTTTATGATTTCAGATATTTGTCTTTCGTAATCGTTTTATACACAATTCATATTGATTTATTTTAATAAGGAACCCAACTTTTACATGGTATTAGGTAGGGGTTAGTATTCGCATAAAAAAACCCTCTCGCAACGAATTTAATTCTAACTAGCACTATGACCCGGCGTTGCCGGGTCTAGTGCTAGTGCTTGTTGTTCGTTGCTGGGTCTCAGTAAAAATTTCTCATTAAATCAAGAGCTAAGTTTCTTATTATAATTTCAGCCCGGGCCAGCCAATAAAAAGCAACCAAAATTATGACAACAGTGGCCACTATTTCTAATCAATATAATGCAAATCAAAAAGCGGGTAATGGCGGAATCATTAGCGCATCGGACAAAATGCCTTCCAGTATTTATTGTCTCTTCACATTCCGATTCCGAGTTCAAATTCCACTGAGGTCAGTTTTGCCTTTGATTCTGTCATGTACTGTGGTTAATCTAATCTATTGTTACCTTCCTCCAAAACGTGAGCTCTTTGCTCTGTAACAGAAGACTTTATACTAAGAATAAATATAATGTAGTCCTTGACACCCGTCACAAGACGGATTAAGTGTCTTTGGTTTTATGTTTGTTCGGTTTGTGTTAACCTGGAAAGACGTAGCAACAACAAGAGCAGCAGCAGCAACAACAACGTCAGTAGCAACAACAACAAAGCCAACTAATAGTGAAAAACCAAAACATAATTACCCTTCTTTTTTTTTATTCCCAATTCATATTGATTTTAGGTTTGGGAATCTTGAGCGCAATTACAAATGTTTGACATCTGGGCAAGTGTAGCGGTCTGTAAATTTAGCGATCAGACTGAAACTCGAGAAATATAAACTAAATTTTGGGCACAATTAACGATACTTTCGTTCTGTTTTACTGACAGATACATAACAGAAGAAAGTTTAAAATCCAGGCTGTTTTCCCTTGTTATAAACAACTCATACACATCAACATCCCTTGTGTATATAAGACAGAGTTTAGTTTCCAGTTTAGTTTTTATACAACACTATCCAATATGGCTGCACTGCCTGGTGCCGACGTGTAAAGGAAAAACTGAACATTGTAAAATAGACTGCTACAACAGTTTCTAAGAGCTTATCAGAAATCAGATACAGATTTAGTAGCCTGTTTGTTTATTTTCGGTTAGAGATAAAGCTTTTTCTCGTTCGCTTTGCCTCCTAATCTCTCCATTTATTTCTCATCTCTGTCTCTCTCTCTCTCTCTCTCTCCCCTCTTCTCTCTCTCTCCCTCTCTCTTTTTTCCTTTCTCTATTCTCCTCTCGCTCGCTCTCTCTCGCTCGCTCTCATCTCTCTCTCCTCTCTCTCTTTTCTTTCTCTCTCTCCCTCTCCTCCCCTCCCACTCCTCCTCCCTCCTTCTTTCTTTCTCTCTCTTCCTCTCCCTCTCCTCTCTCCTCTCACTCTCTCTCCTCTCTTCTCTCCGCTCTCTCTCTCCTCTCTCCTCTCTCCCCCCTCTCTCTCTCTCCCTCTCTTCTCTCTCCCTCTTCCCACTCTCTCTCTCCGTCCCTCATTCTTCTCTCTCTCTCTCTCCTCTCTCTCTCTCTCTCTCCTCTCTCGCCTACAAGTATATGTGGCTGCGTGTGTATGTGTTTTGCATTTACATACGAGTATGTGTGTGTATGCGTGGGGTGGGGGTGGATTCGTGAGTGCGTTTGTGTATGTATATATATATATATATATATATATATATGTGTGTGTGTGTATGTGTGTGTATGTGTGTATGTGTGTATGTGTAGACTGACCACAAACAAGAAATACAAAAATCGAATTCTTTATCACTCTGGATATATGTCTATCTCTTTCTCTCATTTTCACTTTCTCTTTTCTCCTGTCTCTCTCTCTCTCTTTCTCCCTCCTCCTCACCCTCTCTCTCTCTCTCTCTCTCTCTCTCTCTCTCTCTCCCAGTCCTGCTTTCTTAATCTGCTCATCTATTCCTTATTACAAAAGAAGTGAAATAATAACATGCAATGATAAGTCTGTCTGTTCGAGTTTCCTCTAGATAAACTTGCCTGGTAGTTGACAGCATATAACATTACAGCGAGGGTGGGATATAGCTTTACTGCGAAGCAAAAGCAACAGCGATGGTTTTTACATTCACATAAGGTATATTTCGGCAGCTCTTCATCCCACCACCACCACTACAACCACCCACACACACCTCATACAGTTCCCGATTGGGTTTTACGTTTGTGTTAAAGAAAACAGCTGCGGGGGAGCAAGAGGGTGGCCATCGTAGCATAAAGGAGAAAAGAAACGTGACGCTTTAGGAGTACAAAGACGAACCTTGACAGAAAGATATTGGTAGCTTGCCGAAAATATATGTTAGTTTTTTTGGGATTTATTAAGGAGAAGGAAACAACGGTGTTGAAATTATGGTTAGAAGATAGAGTAACGGTGTTTCTTTGTTATTCAATGAGTGAAGATTGAAAACACAGTTGAGTTGCTAAGATATGTGTGTGTGTGTGTGTTGTGTGTGTGTGGTCCTACGCAAATAAGTTCTGAAATAAATCTTCGGTTTGCAAATGGTACTTGGATCTATTCACCATATTCTACTGTACAGACAAGAAGCAACTGGAAAAAAGTCGAATTCAGAGAGTGGTGGTGGTGGTAGTGGTGGTGGTGGTGGTGGTGGTGGTGGCGGCGGTGGTGGTGGTGGTGGTGGTGGTGGTGGTTTTTAATGCGACTGCTTCTGCTGCTGCTGTTGTTGTTGTTGTTGTTAAGCAACAAGACGGGTAAGCGTGATTAGGTGATGGTCTAGGGCTTAATGGCGGGAGACCCCAGACCTTGAGGAAAAAACAAAAACTTTGGTCGTCTTGTTGTAGTCGAGGGTTCTTCGTTGACGCCCGACACCACTGGGAGGTGGCCCTCGAAGTCGCTGGAAATGGAGATCTCCAGGTCCAAATTCTTGGACGGCTGTTGCTGCTGATGATGATAATGATGTTATATATGGTGCTGGTGGTTACCAACAGGTCAGTGATTTGAACAAACACGACAGTCTTCTAATCGAAATTGATCAGCCGCAACCAGACTTTTTCTATATACGTAGCAGGATCCCCATAACAGCATTATAGGAACTCAGAGCAAAACAACGCACTGAGTCCAATCGATTTTTATTTACTGAGAGCAAACAGCAGCATACATACATTAACCATTGGACCTTTAAACCTGCGGAAACCACGGTCTGTGGGGGCAGAGGTATAATTCCTTGTGTGGCCGTGTATCAACACGACACTTCTATCAAAAATGGTAGGGTGTAGTTCAAAGAAGATTCAGGTTTCAATTCTCTCATGCTCGGAAATCAGGTAGGGCCTTCCTTCGTAAGTTCGGAGTCTTTTACTTGTTTCAGCCATTTGACAGCAGCCATGCTGGAGCACCACCTTTCAGTCGAAGAAATCTACTCCAGGACTTATTCTTTGTAAGGCTGGTATCTATTCTATCGGTCTCTTTTGCTGAACCGCTGTCAAGCGATGACGATGATGGTGGGGACAAACACACATAAATATATATATATATATATATATATATATATATATATATATATATATATATATATATATATATATATATATATATATAATATATACGACGGGCTTCTTTCAGTTTCCGTTTACCATATCCAACCACAAGGCTTTGGTCGGCCCGAGGCTATAGTAGAAGGCACTTGCCCAAGGTGCAACGCAGTGGGACTGAACCTGGGATCATGCGGTTGGGAAACAAGCTTCCTACCACAACAGTCACGCCATGGAAATAAACAAATTCGAATTATATATTCTTGGGGAATAAAATAAGGTAAAGACTTTGTATCATTCTTCAGGGATTTTAGCATCGTAATCAAAAGGAAATTACAGTAATCAATGACTGAAACCGCGTAGTAGTCGCAGCTATTTATTCCTTCTAAATATTAATTTAGATTAGAATCAACAAATACTTCCTCTTCAACTAAGCAATACTACTACTACTACTAGACATAGAAAGACATATCCACCACTGATCTGAACACAATTTCCTTAAATTCTCACACATCCAAAATCTTAATAGTCTCCACAGTCTGAAATGATTTCTCGTGTTCACCTCGTCTCTGTATGCAGCTAAACAGTGTAACTCTAAAGTGAGACTATATATATCTATAGCGCTGTGGAACACATTTCTATATTTAGCCAAACATTGCATCCCTACAGATCACATGTCTCTGTCTCTATATGACATATGTCTATATAAAGCCAGTCATTATATCTCTACAGACCACATATCTGCGTCGCTATAGAACAAGTCACTTTATATAGCCAAACATTGTATACCTAGAAACTACACGCACACGCATATATACATACATGCGTGCATACCTATATACATACACACATACATACAAACATACATTCATACACACATACATACATACAAACATACATACGTGCGTACATACATACATACATACGTGCGTACATACATACATACATACATACGTGCGTACATACATACAAACATACATACATACATACATACATACATACATACATACATACATACATACATACATAAGCACCTACTCAAGGAATACTGCTGGAGTATTCCCATCAAAATTTTTGTCAATTAAGAAAGGGAAAAAGGGGCGGATAGATCACCTTAAAAAAATCTATTGATATACACACATAAAGAAACACATACATACATACATACACACACACACACACACACACACATATATGTAATCCTTTCCACTGTAGGCACAGGGCTTGAAATTTATATGGAAGGGACCAGTCGATTACATCGGCTCCAGTGAGTAACTGCTACTTATTGTTATCGATCCCGAAAAGATGAAAGGCAAAGTCGACCCTGGCATAAAACCAAACACTGAATTTCTATAGACCACGTCTCTATATCACCATAGAACACATCTCTATAATAGCCAAACACTGCATTACTATAGACAACGCATCCACATCTCTTTAATATTTTCAAATATTCCAAACATTGAGGAAGGTCGATTTTTCATACTTGGAAGATAGGAAGTCTTGAGGAATACTGTTATATGTAGTTTACTGAGTCTATATTGTATTCTCATGCCTGATATACTTTAAAAACTTATTAATAAATAGTGTTGCTACTTACCACACAGCCACTCCTCATAGGCGCAGGAGTGGCTGTGTGGTAAGTAGCTTGCTTACGAACCACATAGTTCCAGGTTCAGTCCCACTGCGTGGCACCTTGGGCAAGTGTCTTCTACTATAGCCTCGAGCCGACCAAAGCCTTGTGAGTGGATTTGGTAGACGGAAACTGAAAGAAGCCCGTCGTATATATATGTGTGTGTGTGTGTGTTTGTGTGTCTGTGTTTGTCCCCCTCTCCAACATCGCTTAACAACAGATGCTGGTGTGTTTACGTCCTCGTAACTTAGCAGTTCGGCAAAAGGGACCGATAGAATAAGTACTAGGCTTTCAAAGAATAAGTCCTTGGGTCGATTTGCTCGACTAAAGGCGGTGCTCCAGCATGGCCGCAGTCAAATGATTGAAACAAGTAAAAGTTAAAGTAAAAAGTGGAAATATATATTATACAAGTAGTATCGCCCGGCGTTGCTCGGGTTTGTAAGGGAAATAACTATATAAGCATTTTTAGAGAGTTATAGCCAAAAAATAGCAAAAAATGCATTAAAAATGAAAAAAAAAATATGGTAAATTTTTTTTAAAATCGTTGACTCATCGTAGACATTTTTAGAGAGTTACTTCCCCTATATAATAGCGAAAAAAATGCATTAAAAATGAAAAAAAAAATATGGTAAATTTTTTTTAAATCGTTGACTCATCGTAGACATTTTTAGAGAGTTACTTCCCCTATATAATAGCGAAAAAAATGCATTAAAATGGAAAAAAATGATGGTAAATTAATTTTAAAATCGTAGACTCATCGTAGACGCGCGCTAATACCCAGAAGGGCTCGATATGAATCCCGACTATAAGATACCCGGTTTTGGTTAAACTGCACCGCTAAATGTGGGAGTAGTTAGGAATCTAAATCGTAGGAGACAGACAGACAACTTCACTTTTATATATAAAGATATTTCCACGTATGTATGTCACGTGGAAATATGATATACAATGTATATACGTGACATTCAACGTAAGCGACATACTGGGAATAACATTGGTATACCCCTCAAATCACACTCCTACAGTCTTAAAACAGAAAAGAACAGATGAAGTAGTGCTGTGTTAGACATTACTTGGCGCATAGGTGTTGGTCATGGCCGGAATGTTTCTAATCAAAGATCTACTCTATCGGTGTTGACCTGGGATCAGACAACAACAACAACAACAACAACAACAGCAACAACAAGAGAATTCACAAGATAATAAAGAAGTCTCTACTTGATCTCCCGATCTGCTAGAACCAAAAACGAAATCCTCCACAAGTTACACCCTGCTGTCTTAAAAACATGAAGGACACACGGGATAGTGTAGATCAAGAAACATTGAACACAAGACGAAACATTCACGACTGATTTAAAGCCGAGTAGCAACAAAGATGGCGCAAGAGATTAAAGACGAGAGGAAGGAAATAAAATACTGAATAGCTACATAGTTATTGTAAAGTAATATTTACCACGACAGTTTCTTAATAATTAACTGAAAGATGTGTACATTTCTATATTTAAGAGATGAGGAATTATGTACATTATTTACATTATTTACATTATTTACATTATTTACATTTGACGGATATTTGTCCTCATCTTGTTTGTTGTTAACAGAACGTTTCGGCTGATATACACTCCAGCCTTCATCAGGTGTTTTGGGGAAATTTCGAACCTGAGTTCTCATTCCTAAGGTATTTTTAGATGTAGTTCTTCTTCTTCTTCTTCTTCTTCTTATTATTATTATTATTATTATTATATTATTATTATTATATTATTATTATTATTATTATTATTATTATTATTATTATTATTATTAGGAGTGAATGTGTGGTAAGTAGCTTGCTTACCAACCACATGGTTCTGGGTTCAGTGCCACTGCGTGATACCTTGGGCAAGTGTCTTCTACTATAGCCTCGTGCTGACCAAAGCCTTGTGAGTGGATTTTGTAGACAGAAACTGAGAGAAGCCTGTCGTATATAAATATGTGTATGTGTGTGTGTGTGTGTGTGCATGTGTGTGAGTGTTTTTTTGTGTGTCTGTGTTTGTCCGCCCCCCCCCAACATCGCTTGACAACCGATGCTGGTGTGTTTATGTCCCCGTCACTTAGCGGTTCGGCAAAAGAGAACCGATAGAATAAGTACTAGGCTTCCAAAGAATAAGTCCTAGGGTCGATTTGCTCGACTAAAGGCGGTGCTCCAGCATGGCCGCAGTCAAATGACTGGAACAAATAAAAGAATAAAGAAAGAATTATTATTCAGGTCACTGCCTGGAATAGAACTCGGAATCTTGAGGTTAGTAGCCCGCGCTCTTAACTACTACGCCATTTGCCCTTAGGAATGAGAACTCTGATGAAGGCTGGAGGGTATATCAGCCGAAACGTTGTGTTAACAACAAACAAGATGAGGACAAATATCCGTCAAATGTGGTGGAAGCACTCCGTCGGTTACGACGATGAGGGTTCCGGTTGATCCGAATCAACGGAACAGCCCGCTCGTGAAATTAACGTGTAAGTGGCTGAGCATTCCACAGACACGTGTACCCTTAACGTAGTTCTCGGGGATATTCAGCGTGACACAGAGAGTGACAAGGCCGGCCCTTTGAAATACAGGTACAACAGAAACAGGAAGAAAGAGTGAGAAAATGTTGTGGTGAAAGAGTACAGCAGGGGTCACCACCATCCCCTGCCGGAGCCTCGTGGAGCTTTAGATGTTTTCGCTCAATAAACACTCACAACGCCCGGTCTGGGAATCGAAACCGCGATCCTATGACCGCGAGTCCGCTGCCCTAACCACTGGGCCATTACGCCTCCACCCGTCAACTGTAAATAATGTGAAAGATGTGTATTTGTGTGTATATGCGTATTTTCAATATCATATCTTTGTGTATGTATGCTATGTAAATGGTTTTTGAAAAAAAAGCACAATGAAATGAGTTCCGTTAGGAAGTAGAATGAAGGTTTTCAGCATTCAGCAACTAAACAAGTGCCAAATGAAAGTGTGGTAGATGCATTCAAGGAAATAGAATTGTTATAAACAACATATTCCTATAAGAAAATATGAAAAGATAGTTTTTTAAAAAAAAAAAAGAGAGATATAAAAATATATATATACCCCAATTACGCTTAGAAACAGCCAATCTCTTTAAAAAAAATTATGATAATAAATAGAGACAACCTCATACACAATAAAAAAAAAAACCCCCACACAAATCCGAAATAAAAATCCAACATCAAACAACCGAGCAAAGAAATGATGATGATGATGATGATGATGATGATGGTGATGATGATGATAATGATGATGATGATGATGATGATGGTGGTGGTAGTGGTGGTGGTGGTGATGATGATGATGATGATGGTGGTGGTGGTGGTGGTGATGATGGTGATGGTGATGATGATGATGATGATGATGATGATGATGATGATGAATGATCATGATGATGATGAGGATGATGATGATGACGATGATGATACGGACGACGTCGACAACGACAAAGACGACGATGATGTCGACGACGACGACGATGGTGATGATGATGACAATGATGATAATGATGATGATGATGATGATGATGATGATGATGAAGATGATGATGATGATGACGATGATGATGATAACGACGACGATAAGTCATCATTATTATTAACAACAACACAGAAAACCATAATATTAACCAACAAAACTAACACTAAATCGTTATATAGAAAAATCATCATCATCATCATCATCATCATCATCATCATCATCATCATCATCATCATCCTCTTCATCGTCGTCATAATCAATATCATCATCATCATCATCCAAAAAGCAAGCGTCACACTACACCGTGTCACAGAAGCAACTTCAAATACTACACCCACACTACAACATCAAGCAAACACCCTTATCAGAAGTTTCTCGAAATCAAACGACGAAAATCCACATAAAGACAGGAACAGAAAACGAAATTACGCACCCACTCCACCTAGATAAAGTTTTGACCACTCCTTTTCATTTCTCCCCAGCAAAAACATAAATAAATAAAAATACAAGAGTGTATAAAAGCTCAAAAGCGCCAGCGTTATAACTAAACCTATTTCTTTATTACCCACAAGAGGCTAAACATAGAGGGGACAAACAAAGACAGACATAGGTATTAAGTCGATTACATCGACTCCAGGGCGTAACTGGTACTTAGTTTATCGACCTCGAAAGGATGAAAGGTAAAGTCGACCTCGGCGGAATTTGAACTCACAACGTAACGGCAGACGAAATACCTCTTTCTTTATTACCCACAAGGGGCTAAACATAAAGGAGACAAACAAGGACAGACATAGGCATTAAGTCGATTACATCGACCCCAGTGCGTAACTGGTACTTAATTTATCGACCCCGAAAGGATGAAAGGTAAAGTCGACCTCGGCGGAATTTGAACTCACAACGTAACGGCAGACGAAATACCCTAAGCATTTCGCCCGCCGTGCTAACGTTTCTGCCAGCTCGCCGCCAGCGTTGTAACTAAACCGTTAACCGAAAAGACTCACCACCTTAAAGAATGACAGCACTCCTTAACATCTACAAACACTCACACCAACATCGTCAGAATCCATGAATCTGAAAACTGCGCAAAACTATAGCAATTCAAAAGCCAAACCGAAACTCAAGCGTAGTTATATTATGTAGATCACATTACCGTATTACGAACGACATATACAATTCCATAACAGCTGATTTCTGAGTGCTTGGATAACAACATACACATGGCTTAGTTGTTAGAGCGGCGGACTCGCGGTCGAGGTATTGCGGGTTCGAATCTCAGACTGGGCGATGTGTGTGTTTATGAGCGAAAACACCTAAGCTCCACGGGAGTTTCCGCAGAAGGTAATGGCGAACTTCTGCTGACTCTTTCGCCACAACTTTCCCTCACTCTTTCCTCCTGCTTCTTGCAGCTCACCTGCGACGGACCGGGGTCCCGTCCAGGTGGGGAACCTATACGCCAAAGAAACCGGGGGAAACCGGCCCTAATGAGCCAGCCATGGCTCGAGAAGGAATAAACAACAACAACAACAACATGCATTCAACAGTTTAGCTCAAACACCACTCTATACACCTAACACAGAAAATATATATAAGTTTTAAGAACAGAAAAAAAAGAACCTTCTCTCACGTGGATTTAGTTTGTCACCGATATTAGTAACTCTTTTGACTCCATTCCTCGTTGTACTCGCATGCAAAAATTACTCAGCACATTTTAAGAAACCAAACGAACGGTCAGGCCACCAAGGCTATGTATTTACAAGAACAACACGTCCAGAAGCTGCACCTTACTGATTTGTGTACCATAGGGATCCGGCCTTTCACCTACTTTATCCAACCGATACCCACATAGCCATCCTACAAAATATACAGATGGCATCTTCCCACCATTCGTTAGATAATGCTGCACAACTACTTAAATTACTTGGAAGCCTAACAACAACAGTCTTAAAGTAGTGCCAACCAAATCCACTGAAATATAGAAAAATATATTAGGAGCTACACACGACTTCGCAACTTATATTTAATACACAGTAAAGAGAGGAAAATTGCGCCCAAACATACTAAGAGCAATCACAATATTAAGATTTGACTTATCCATTCCTCATAAGAAGCTACATAGATAGAACACGAAAAGGGTGTACTAGACATAACAGCTTCTGCACAAACCACCGATACAACGAAGCAAAAATACTAAAAGCAGAGACCCACTTGTATACGCAAGGGGTACCGCTTGTTGTACATTTGCAGTTGCAGCAAGTAATTGTCTCCACCCTATAGTCGCCATTTTTATTACATGAAGAATCGCTTCCAAATACCACACACACACACACAATATCACAAGAAGGCTGCAAGTCCAACATCGTGAATACACTTTCTCACACAAACCTATCGAATAGTCCAATCACTGTAATAGCTGCAACATCAATAAATTCACTGCCCTCAACACTATTTACTGGTATACTCACTGCCAACAAAAAGCGACCATTATCAGAATATACTGACGCACAAAGAAGCTCTATGTGGGCACTAAACTTGCAAGAAATACCAGCCAAATCTCTTTGGGAAAAGAAACACTTCGAAAATTGTACTCCTATATATTCTATAAAATAATAATAATAATAATAATAATAATAATAATAATAATAATAATAATAATATTTTTAAAATTATTTTATCTAGTTTCATCTCCGCCAATGATAATAATAATAAAAATAATAATAATAATAATGATAATAATAATAATAATAATAATAATAATAATAACAACAACAACAACAACAACAGTAACAACAACAACAGTAGTAGTAGTAGTAGTAGTAGTAGTAGTAGTAGTAATAATAATAATAATAATAATAATGATAATAATAATAATAATAATAATAATAATAATAACAACAACAACAACAACAATAATAATAATAATAATAATAATAATAATATTAATAATAATAATAATAATAATAATAATAATAATAATTAATAGTAATAATAATCATAAAGACTGGATGTTCATGACTGCGATGTTGCCATCGGTGCAGTAATATCAAAAGCAATTAAGGATAACTGCTGCAAATAAATTTTGGTATAGAATTAATCAATAAGCATTTATTTTCTCACATACAGTATATTTGTGCTATGAATGAGAAATTACTCAAATTTCATAATCAGAGTTATACATATAAAGTGGTGATCAATACAGTCGAGTTAGAGGTAAAAAATACTGGGAGATGTTTATACTTTTGCCCAGAAGACTAGTGGCAGATTTAAAGTATAAAGGAAAAGAATAAAGGAACTAAAAGCACTATACTCTTAACCAAGTTACGTCTTAGAGTCTCTTTCAAGCTTAAATTCATTATTTATCCAGCCGTCTTAAAAATAGTTGATAATACTAGATTATAATAGAAATATTAAAATTACTAAGTCTCTATAGAAGATATTACGACAGCGTTTACTGGAAATTAATTGTTATCGCCATATTAATATGGCATTCTTATAGATATAAGAATAATCGCCTTAAGATAGCTATTGATACACGATCTGTATCCATTATAACCTTGTTCGAAGGTTATAATGGATACAGATCGTGTATCAATAGCTATCTTAAGGCGGTGGCCTCATGGAGCTGACCAGCGGCAGCGATTATTCTTATATCTATAAGAATGCCATATTAATATGGCGATAACAATTAATTTCCAGTAAACGCTGTCGTAATCTCTTTTATAGAGACTTAGTAATTTTAATATTTCTATTATTGAAAACAAGTGGATGTATTCCACTGAAACTAGGTAAATATAAGCCTTCGAACAGAGACGTCAGTAGCGACACCTGCGGGGTCTGACTGCGCTACATTGACAAGGGGCAATACCCCGAAACGCGTCTGTAGCTGTCGGACTGGCAGTGTGAGGCGGCTGACCTCCCTTGTTCGAAGGTTATAATGGATACAGATCGTGTATCAATAGATATCTTAAGGCGGTGGCCTCATGGAGCTGACCAGCGGCAGCGATTATTCTTATATCTATAAGAATGCCATATTATGGCGATAACAATTAATTCTAGATTAATTAATCATAAATATGATTCGCCAGAGAAGACGATGGGATGGTCACAGTTGGAATGTTTATCAAACGATAAAAATTGAAGAACAAAGTAAAGTAGAAAGCAGTAATTAATCCGAATGTGAAAGTAAAAGTAGACAATTTCTAAACTATATTCTCGGTGATTGTTAACAACACAGGTTTACAAAACCGACCATTCTCAACAATGTTTTTTAACAATAGAGTTTGATGTGCACTACGGCAAGTATCTATGAAACTGCATCTGATTCTAGCATCGAAAGAAAAATATCATTCAAAAGCAATCTGCCAGCAATCATTGGTTTTGCTTCCGGTAGATATAACATCTGTAAAACAGTATCCATTATTCATGTACACCAGATTCCAACATTTTATCAACGACAAAGTTTGAACACACGGCAGTTTTTTTTATTTTATCTTATGTTATTTTATTTTCTATTTCTCTATAATCTTTTCTTCGTGTACGTTTATGTTTACACCACTTATTCACCTTAACGTTTTCTATATAATAACCTATATTTCTGTTTATCAATTATATATATATATATAATATATATCTGTCTGTCTGTCTATCTATCTATTTACCTCTTTCTCCCCTCCCCTCTCTCTCTCTCTCTCTGTATATATATATATATATATATATATATATATAATATATATGCATATATGTATATATATATTAATATATATATATATATATATATATATATATATGCATATATATATATATTATGCATATATATATATTATATGCATATATATATATATATGCATATATATATATAATATATATATATATATATATAATATATATATATATATGTATGTATGTATGTATATAGGCGCAGGAGTGGCTGTGTTGTAAGAAGCTTCCTTTCCAACCACAATGGTTCCAGATTCAGTTCCACTACGTGGCACCTTGGGCAAGTGTCTTCTACTATAGCCTCCGGCCGAATAAAGCCTTGTGAGTGGAAAAGAAAAGACGTCCGTCGTATATATACATATATATGTATATATATATATATATATATATGTGTGTGTGTGTGTGTGTGTGTGTGTGTGTGTGTATGTATTATGTATGTATGTATGTATGTAATACGAGTGTTCGTATAAAATATGAATAAATATTTAAACACATACATACATTCGTACATTTTTATATTCGTATAGCTGTCTCCCTATCTGATTCCTGCTTATACGTATAAGGGGAGGGGCAGGCAAAGAAGAAAGGGTACAGAGAAAAAAAAAAAAGAGGGAGCGAGATAGAGAGGAGCGGAGAAACAGAGAGAGGGGAAGAGAGACAGATGAATAGGAAGAGAGAGAGAAATCGAGAGACTGAGAGACAGACAAGAAGGAAGAAACAAGGAGAGAGAGAGAGAGAGAGAGAGAGAGGAAGAAAGGAAGAAAATCAGACAAAACGTAAACAACTTGAAAATGAAATATGTTTTATGTCCTTATTTTTGTTTTTTTTACGAAATTATATTTCTAAAGCCTGAATATAAACGCGTACACACACATATACACGCATGCAAGTATACATACATGCATACGCATGCACATATCCGCGCGTCGGTGCACACACACATGCTCACAACATACACACATATATGCATACAACATACACACAGCATACACACACACACACACACACACACACACACACACACACGCTCATAGCATACACTCGCACATACGCTCACAGCATACACACACGAACATACATACACAACATACAGAACACGCATCCAGATGCACACACATACGTGCACACGCACACACACGCTCACAGCATACACACAACATACAGCACACGCATACACACGCGCACACACATACGCGCTCACAACATACACTCGCACATACTCTCACAGCATACACACAGCATACGCACACCAGCATACATACACAACATACAACACACGCATACATACGCACACACACACACACTTACAGCATACACTCGCACATACGCTCACAGCATACACACAGCATACACACAGCATACGCACACACGAGTATACATACACAACATACGCATAACACACGCATACACACGCACACATATACACATATATACATAAATAAGAGACTGAGAAACAAAGACAGTGAAAGCGAAAAAGATAAAAGAGAAATAGGAAAAGAGGAAAGCGAAAAGAAGACAGAATATTTAAAAAAACAAAAAGAAAAGATTTTTAACTGCTTGAGAGAAATTTGTTTGCAATTTTAATGTTTTATAAAAAAATAAATATTATAAACACAGCCATATATTTTTTAAGAGAGTGGAATGATTTGGTTGAGGTTTTAGTCTTACCTTACGAGGTTTATCAACATACGTGGTTATAATTCAATAGAAATAACAGCTAAATTCTTCTCAAATTGCATTCTTCTGTCTTTTAAGACAAATGAGATATTGGATAAATATAATCCTAGAAACATTAAAAGACAATGTATTTGATTACTGATGGGTCTACTAGATCAGAACTGACCTGGGGCTAAAAACAATAAGAACAAGAGCACTCAAAGTACGCAAATCTCCGCCAAAGCAACGCCAACGATTAGCCAGAGGTGAATTTTTAAATGAGAATATCTGATATAAACTCGACCGCTCTTACAAACTAGAATACTAAATATGAACCCGACTGCTCTCAAAAATTAAGTAAAAAAAAAACAGGATAAATAATCCAGAATCCTTGTCCGGTACCGGATCGATCCTAAAACTTAATCAGTTCGTGCCAGTTACAAGGCCAAACATCATTGAAAGTTTCACCCAAATCCATTCAGCGGTTCTTTAGGTATCTTGTCCACGGACAAACAAACAAACTGAAAGCAATACCTCCGCCTTAGCGATGGCGGATGTAATAAAATCTCCGCTAAAAAGTACTTGTCTCAGATGAAGTTGAAAACAGACATTGCTATTTCAAGTCGAGGAAAGAGTATCCTTTGATGTATGACTGTCCAGAAAGAATTGTTGATTGTTGAGCAGAGTATATTCTCGAGTTTAAAAGAAAGTAAGAGGATGCTATTTTCGTGCTTTTTTCAGACTCATTATTGGTTGAAGAGAAATTAAATGAGTTCAACTGAAATATTTAAGCTATATAACGATTTCAGTTTTCTAAGTCACCGCCAAAGAATTGCCCTTAAAAAGAAAAGCGCTTTTTCGCTTAAAGCAAGGTCTTTTGTAGGAAATATTCATACATTTTATTACCAGGCTTTTGTCATAACTAAACCTGAAGTCCAGGACTTCAGCATTATTTCAAATCAAATATCGATATTATGACTTTAAAAAAAAATTTCCTGGAGATTGATGGATTGGCAGAACGTTGGACAATATTTAGCTGCTTTCCTTTTTTTTTTCATCCTTCTAGTAGTGATCGATAAAGTCACTAATCGTAATTGATTATCTCGGAGGCGGCGAGCTGGCAGAAACGTTAGCACGCCGGGCGAAATGCTTAGCGGTATTTCATCTGCCGTTACGTTCTGAGTTCAAATTCCGCCGAGGTCGACTTTGCCTTTCATCCTTTCGGGGTCGATAAATTAAGTACCACTTACGCACTGGGGTCGATGTAATCCACTTAATCCGTTTGTCTGTCCTTGTTTGTCCCCTCTGTGTGTAGCCCCTTCTAAGTAGTAAAGAAATAGGTATTTCACCTGCCGCTACGTACTGAGTTCAAATTCCGCCGAGGTTGACTTTACCTTTCATCCTTTCGGAGTCGATAAATTAAGTACTAGTTGCGTACTGGGGTCGATCTAAGCGACTGGTCCTCTCCCCTAAAATTTCGGGCCTTGTGTCTAGAGTAGAAAATTATATTGATTATCTCGGCAATATCCTTGCCTTAACATGAATATCCTTGTGTTTTACTTTCAGATCAGTTTAATGATAATTACTCATTAATCTAAGCAGGCCTGTAGAATTATGCCTTGCAGTACCTCAACTCGATCTGCATGAAATAACATATCAATCTCACTTTAAGTCACATCACGTAGTCTTCGGAATAACATATTAGATTATGCAGTCAATGATAAAATTTTTGAAAAAAAATTTGGTGGGTCTTCTGACTAACGGGTGGATGGCCACAGCTATAATTCCAAAAGTTTGCTCAATCCTGATTTATCCTGGAATAAACAGCACCCAGAACGAACCTGCCTTAATCATTGAAGTCACTGGAGTCACTGAAGCTTGGGATATTTGCTCTGATTTTCTGTACTCTGATGTTAAATTTTCTTTTCATCGATTTTAGAATTGATAATACGATTACCAATACGGTACGCTCGATTATCGAAACGATAAGAACATCGTGTCAGATGCGTTGCGGAATTTCTTTCGACTGTTTGCGCTTTGAGATGAAATCTAGCGATAGCGTCTTTCGGTGACAGTTTTAATCCGTCACCCATTTTTAACACCAGCATTTGACCCTTTGCATAACTTAAACGGCGTTCATTCTCTTGTAAATCACGATATCGGTTTGAGCATGCCTTCTCTCTTATCTCTTTCAGTAACTCCAGCAATTTGCAATGTGACATGAGCATTTCCTCTTCATTCCTAATATATATATATGTGTGTGTGTGTGTGTGTGTGTGTGTGCATACATATATATATACACATATACACACACGCACATATATATATGTTTAGTTGTTTCAGGAATGTGACTACGGCCATGCTGGAGCATTGCCTTTAGTCGAACAAATCGACCCCAGGACTTATTCTTTGTAAGCCTAATACTTATTCTATTGGTCTCTTTTGACGAACCTCTAATTTACGGGGGCATAAACACAGCGACATCGATTGTTACGTGAAGGTGGAAAGTCAAACACAGACACACAAATACTCATTTTCACACATACGCACACGCATATAAGTATATATATATACATACATGTTGTGTGTGTATGCATGTGTGTATATGCAGGTGTGTGTGTGTATGTGTGTGTGTGTACGACGGTCTTTCAGTTTCCGTCTACCAAATCCACCCACAAGGCTTTGGTCGGCCCGGCGCTATAGTAGAAAACGCTTGCCCAAGTTGCAACGCAAAACCATGTGGCAAGCTTCTTACTATAGAGCCACGCCTGCGTCCGTACGTATATATATATATATATATGACGAGCGGGAACGTGAAACTGTGAGTAGCAATATTTTGTGATATTTTTGTGATATTTTTGTGATGTTATTGCAGATTTAATAATATAGCATATTTTTCTCTACCTCCAGTATTCCTCCCACCTTGTTTCACATTTATGTGCTTACTCGGGTATCAAAATTGCGAAGATGATCCGGTTCTTGACTGAAGATTGAAGGCTTCGAATGTCTCGCCTTCTTTTGTGTCGTCTTCTAAATGTTTCACGTTCTTGTCTCAGTTTGTATTTTTTTACTTTTACACACACACACACACACACACACACATATATATATATATATATAATATATATATATATATATTATATATATATATATATATATATATATATATATATATATATGTCTGTCTATCTATCTATTTACCACTTTCTCCCCTCCTTCCTCTTTCTCTCTCCCTCTGTATATATATATATATATATATATATATATGCATATATATTAATCAGATTAATCAGCCGAAATTGAGAGGATGATCCGGTTCTTGACTGAAGATTAGAGGCTTCGAATGACCCGTCCGTTTTTTGTGTCGTCTATTTGAATGTTTTGCGTTCTTGTCCCATTTTGTATTTATATATATTTTTTATACATCCATACATATATATATATATATATATTATATATATATATATATATATATATATATATAGGCGCAGGAGTGGCTGTGTTGTAAGAAGCTTCCTTTCCAACCACAATGGTTCCAGACTCAGTCCCACAATGTGGCACCTTGGGCAAGTGTCTTCTACTATAGCCTCCGGCCGAATAAAGCCTTGTGAGTGGAAAATAAAAGACGTCCGTCGTATGTATATATATATATATATATATATATGTATAGAAATTAAATATAAAATATAAATTACAAAGTGGGACAAGAACGCAAAAACACACAAAGAGACGACACAAAAAAAAACAGACGGGTCACTCGAAAGCCTCTAATCTTCAGTCGGAACCGGATTATCTTAGCAATTTCGGCTGTTTAATCTCGATATCACTCCGAACCGGCCAGCCCCAAGGAAAAACTAAGCCACAGGCATTAGATTTCTTGGAAAGAGGATAGAATGTATACGAAACAAAGACAGGATGCCAAACGAATATAAATACAAGAAACAAAAAATAGAAATAAAAATCAAGAATGGTAAGCAGGACAAAAACAGTGGGTGTCTTACGACTTTAGACAATTTTTAACTTATCTTGGCTGGCGTATTTGAAAAATGCCTTTGCGGCAAAACGAAAACAAACGTTAACATGGCAGCGGTCAAGCCGAAAAGACCGGTTTGAATGCGGTCACGTGAGAGCACGGAAGAAAGAGAAAGAAAAAGAAAAGCAGGGAGCAAGGAATCAAAGAGAGAGAGAAAGAAAGGGACGAAGGCACCAAGGGGGAGAGAGAGAGAAGGAAGGAATCAAAGAGGGGAGAAGAAACAGGATTGGCTTAGCAATAGAAATGACGGTGCAAATAAGAATAGGGGAAGAATGGGGGAAGAATCAGAGGCAAGAAAAGAGAGTTACTAAAACCACAGGTAATTTCTAAAACATGATATTTTGGCGAAGTGTCTAAGTAAAAACATCACACACGTAATTAGTATTTATATCTTAACCTAATTTTTATTCATTGAAACCCCCTTCTCCCACAAGATAAATGGATCCAGTTCCTTTCTAGGGTGTAACAAGCACAGAACGTACTGTTAATTAGAATATACTTTTCATCCTTAATTATTTAATTTCTCAATTAGGAAAGTTTAGACATCAACTTCCAAAATATTTTTTCGCAACAACTCTGCTTTACTGTTCCTCACCCCCAACACACTCTGTTTCCGCTTTAATCTCTGCTTCAGACGGAATGTGTTAAGTACCCTTTCTATATGACAGCATTCTCAAGTCATTTCCTACTTCCTTGTTCGTATGAATAATTAAACTTCAGCTAATCACATCAAGGTTTTAATCGCTCAGCCTTCTCTAGCCTAAATGATCTTCAAAAGCTTAACTCAATTTTTATTATTACTGTTGTTGTTGTTATCATTATTATTATTACTAAGGTGGCGAGCTGGCAGAATCGTTAGTACGCTGGACGAAATGCTTAGCAGTATTTCGCCCGTCGCTACGTTTTGAGTTCAAATTCCACCGAGGTCGACTTTGCCTTTCATCCTTTCGTAATTAAGTACCAGTTACGCACAGGGGTCGATATAATCGACTTGATCCGTTTGTCTGTCCTTGTTTGTCCTCTCTGTGCTTAGCCCTTTGTTAGTGGTTAAATAGGTATTTCGCCCGCCGCTACGTTCTGAGTTCAAATTCTACCGAGGTCGACTTTGCCTTTCATTTTTCGGGGTCGATAAATTAAGTACCAGTTACGCACTGGGGTCGATATAATCGACTTGATCCGTTTGTCTGTCCTTGTTTGTCCTCTCTGTGTTTAGCGTCTTGTGAGTAGTTAAATAGGTATTTCGCCCGCCGCTACGTTCTGAGTTCAAATTCCGCTGAGGTCGACTTTGTCTTTCATCCTTTCGGGGTCGATAAATTAAGTACCAGTTATGCACTGGGGTCGATGTAATTGACTATCCTCCTCCTCACCAAATTTCGGGTCTTATACCTATAGCAGAAAGGATTGTTATTATTATTATTGTTGTTGTTGTTGTTGTTATTTAGTAGTTTTATTTTTATAGCGTGCTTTCACTTCACTACCGAGCGCAGCTCTGTGTGCCTTGGGTATGTGCTGTAATTTGTTGTGGTGCTCTGATGGTTACTGTATTGAAAGTATTTTGCGTAGGATGTGTGCAGTGCCCAGTAGTGCAATTTTCTGTATGTTCCATATTTTATATGTGTATGTTGTTGTGTTTTCGTTCTTTGGGTAGAGCAAAGCTGTAAAGTAAGCCTGTAGGATTGAAATATATTTCTCACGTGTCCATTTATGCCTTTTTGGTTTTATGTGCGGGACTTAAGGAACAACGCCCGGCCCTTTATTTTGACGGTCATCATTTTCGTAGGAACCGGTCCGTTCATTTCTGTTGTCAAATTGTTTTGCACGTGTAGGTTTTCGTACTTTTTGAGTGGTGGAAGCACTCCGTCGGTTACGACGACGAGGGTTCCGGTTGATCCGAATCAACGGAACAGCCTGCTCGTGAAATTAACGTGTAAGTGGCTGAGCACTCCACAGACACGTGTACCCTTAACGTAGTTCTCGGGGATATTCAGCGTGACACAGAGAGTGACAAGACCGGCCCTTTGAAATACAGGTACAACAGAAACAGGAAGTAAGAGTGAGAGAAAGTTGTGGTGAAAGAGTACAGCAGGGATCACCACCATCCCCTACCGGAGCCTCGTGGAGCTTTAGGTGTTTTCGCTCAATAAACACTCACAACGCCCGGTCTGGGAATCGAAACCGCGATCCTATGACCGCGAGTTCGCTGTCCTAACCACTGGGCCATTGCGCCTCCACACTTTTTGAGTAACAAGTTTAAAGTACGCACTTCTCGATTTTTATTCTTGGGTTGAATAATACCGGTATTATTTAATTTATTTGTAATTTTTTTGTACATGGTGTTTGGGGCCGGAGATGGTCTGGTGTTCATGGATCATAATGTATCAAGCATGTTTACATGTGCTGTGCGAGCAGTGGAGATTATATCCAGTTAAAATATATCATTTCATTTGGGAAATAGTTATAAATTTCAATGAGTATCACTCGGATTTAGTCCATTCCTTTGTCAGCTATTTTTGGCTCCATGCGATGTCTTTATTTCCGATGTTCTTGGATAGATTTCGGAACAGTGTTTTATCTTATTATTATTATTATCATCATCATCATCAGCATCATCATCACCATTATTATTATTATTATTATTATTATTACTATTATTATTAGCAGCAGCAGCAGCAGCAGTAGTAGTAGTAGTAGTAGGAGGAGGAGGAGGAGGAGGAGTATGCCTAGCATTTCGCCAGTCTTTACGTTCTGGGTTCAATTCCAGCCGAGCTTTATTTTGTCTCTTTTTTCCTTTCGGGGTCGATGAAATAATTTCCAGATGTAAATGACCAGCCCACTCCCACTAAATTCCAGGCCTTGTGACTATAATAGAAAAGGATTATTATTACTTTTACGACTACTACTATTTTTGCTGTTGTTGTTGCTGTTGTTATTGGTTTGGTTTTTGCTGTTTCTTTCTTTGTAAAATCATTCAGCCCTTCACTCGTGTTTTCAAAGCATTCATTCCACGATACACTAACCTCAATGCGTTTTTAGCAGAATAATGTTAAAGAGAAGTAGGTTCTTATTCTGAGCACTATTTTTTTTTTTTTTTTTTACATATTTGAAGAAAGATAAATGAATTTAATTCACCAAACCAATTTTTCTGCTTTCGGAAAATTTAGTCATGGCGATGAAATGAAAGAGAAACAAAACTCATGTAAACAAAATAGCACAATTATTTGTGGTTAAAAATTATGCTAAAGGAAATGGAATTTTCCAGTGATACACAACTCGATTGATAACACAAAATAGCATCAGCTAAAATTCTAGCAGAAAAACGTAACAAGTACTACAACAAAACGTCTTCTGTAACTTCTGTTTCTAGCAACAAGAGGGTTTTGAGTATGGAGTGATCATAATTTGGGGTGTTGTGATATAATTATATGACTAGGGATTCTGTCTCCTAACCTGAAGAACTTGTTGAAGAGTCGGGATTGAAGAAAATGTCCGAGAGTCTCACAAACGAAACAGGGATTTTCTCTGTATCCTCAAAGCACCAACTAAGGGAGGCTCTAGCTGATGTCTTGCTTAGGATCTCATTTGACCGGAAAGCTCATACGACACTGACTATTTGATCTTCGAAATCGAATGCAAACAGAAAGAAATACATGCAAAGATAGTGTACGAAACATTTGCTCATGGGCTCATACCGCAAAACACGGAGCAGATAGCGACGCCAGAGAAAGGTTCTGCCATTGATATTGACCTCTGGATCGATGTCGCTTTGTAGCACAAAACAAGCTGGTGATAAGTGTAGAGATAAAAAGAAGTGGTGTGAAGACAAGCTTGTTAGGATTTTAATAGCAAAAACATTGTTACTTGACGGTATTCTTTTTCGAGAAGCGTCACCAATTAGTTGGGGCGATTTCACCACCATTGAAGCTTTGTGCTTTTGCTAAAAACAAGGTACTGGTTTGGCAGAATCGTTAGCGCTTTATCAAAATGCTTTGAAACACTCGTTCCTGTTCTTTATGTTCTGAGCTGAAATCTCGCTATGGGTCAAATTCACCTTTCATCCTTCTGGTTTAATCGATACTATCAACCTCAGTCATGTACAGGGGTTGATGGTATCGACTAATCCCCTCCACTCAAAACTGCTAGCCTTGTGCCTTAATTGGAAACCATCATCATCATCATCATCATCACCACCACCACTACCATCACCACCATTACTACTACTATTCTAATTATTTAGATTAAGACTTTGCCTTCACTTTTCACAAAGCATATTTTAATCTATCTCTCAATTTCAGTCAACACGAACTCTAATTACAGAGTTTCATTCAGCTTTTTACTGGTAATGTTTTTTTTTGTTTTTTTTTGTTTTGTTTTTTACGAAAACAACTCAACAAACTTTTCAGGCCAGACATACAGTCTATTAACTGACATTACGGCGTTTTTTTTCCTTACCTCCAAACGTAGAATATCTCACGTAATTTCTTCTAACTCTCTACGCTCTAAATTAAAGTTGCACTGAACTTAACTTTGCCATTCATCTTTTCAGGACCGATACAGTGTGGTGAAATGGCGGAACTACAAGAACATTGAACTATAAATGCCTTGCAGCATTTGTTCGGACTCTGTATATTCTGAGAATAAATCCGTTATCCAGTTCACCGCCACCGCCTGACACCTTAGTTTCAAGCATTCAGCCTGGCTTTTCCGTTTAAGGAAAAGAGAGAAGAGGGTTCTCTTCTCTCTCGCCCACTAGCTTCGGATATCCTCTAAAGGTTATGGATACTGCCCTTTTTAAGAAAATACTCCAAAGAGTGGTACCCATTAGATTAATAACTATTATTCCATCAGCGGCATTAGATTGAAAGACTTAAATGAATGGCAACGAGATTTAAATTCAGAACGGAAATGTCAATAACTAAATACTCTACGTGGAGTTAGTGATGGTATATTTAATTCGGTAGGCATCAGAAAGATGAAATTAATAATGTAGAGAAAAAAATACAAACCGAGCTCAATGACTAATGTTATTTTTAAAATTCTGCTGAGGAAAAAAACTTAGGTTGTTTTTCGGTTGTATTATATCTTCTCCGTCTCTTTAGGAATGATTAAAATGTTAAATGTTAAGAAAATATAATCTTTATTTCACTTCATTATCAGGCGCGTCCCATGACGTTTAAAGGCCTCCTGCAACTTTTTGCTTCAACGCCCCATCCTTTCAATCAAAATTCATAATCTGCACCCCTTTTATTCCTAGCTATATTTTACTTCATTCTATCTGAAGTTCAATATTTCACGTTATCCTACAGAACACCTTTTAAAGTACAAGTTAAATATATTTAGGTCTATTACAAACTTCAATAAGTAAAGCTTCCAGATATGTGAGTAACAAGGGTCAGAGTACACAAAGCCTGTTTAGGTAGGGACGCTCGTGGTACAAAGTAATATTTTTACAAGAAATTTTGCAGATACAATGTATTACCGTTTTATTTCTTGAAATTTTCTGTTAACATAGATAGTTTAATTCTTGTTCAAAATCTTAACCAAAGTAAATAGATGACTCATCAACGTAATTTGATCTTGACATGGGGCTTCTCAACTGCAGAGGCCCCCTGCGACCGCAGGGATTACAGGGGCTTAGCGATGGCTCTATTCATAATTATTTTTTAACTACTTTGTTGCTTAACAATACCTAAGCTAGTGTCGTATAGTTTGATATAAATGTAATGTTTTCAACAATTTTAACTTAGGTAAATATATACAATAAACTGATATTTTTCACGCAGATGATGCCCCTGTTTTTTCCACTCGGCTGTTTAGCTTTTAAATATCACAAGTCTTTGTATCCAATACTGGCTGATTCTACCGCTACATTACTCGTCATTTCCTTCAATATCAGTAAAATATTTTGTATCGGTAGAAACTAAGAGTTTTTATTCAAAACCACTTTACATATGTTTTCCAATTTGTCTACAACATTTTACTTGAATGTTAATATATCGATTACACCGACATTGTGATATTTGCAGAATATATTTTAAGCTGTACATTGGATATAACATAAATATTATGATTTCGTAAACATTTTCGTTTTTCTTTCTTTTTTCTTTCTTCTTTCTAATTTTTTTTTTGTTTTTTTTTGTGAATTAAAATTTAGTTGAGTTGTTGTAGTGGTTGCAGGCATGGATGCGAGGCTACAAAATTTTGCAACACAAGTACATGATTTGGGGTTCATTCCCACTTTACGACATCATTAGCAAATATTTTCTACTACAACCACGAACTGGTTTGTATTTTGGAGGTAAATTTTGGTGGATGGAATCTATTTGATAGCCATCGCTCGCAAGCAAAGTTTCTGTATTTAGGTGAAAGAATCTGTCACCCACTATAACAATATAACTTGAGTCTTTGATGCTTTTAGAGCAATGGTTCCCAACGGTAGTACCCAACCCTTTTCTTTAAATGTGTTTTCTCACGGACCCCTTATAATATGCATATCATTATATATATATATATATATATATATATATATAGAGAGAGAGAGAGAGAGAGAGAGAGAGAGAGAGACAGACAGACAGATAGATAGATAGATAGATAGATAGATAGATAGATAGATAGATAGATAGATAGATAGATAGATAGATAGATAGATAGATAGACAGACAGGTAGGTAGGTAGGTAGATAGATAGATAGATAGATAGATAGATAGATAGATAGATAGATAGATAGATAGATAGATAGATAGATAGATAGATAGATAGATAGATAGATAGATAGATAGATATTAAATTTTGAATTTAGTTCACGGACCCACAGTACTACGTTTGTGGAACACCAGGAGTCCGCTAACCCTAAGTTGGGAACCACTGTTTTAGAGGATTTCACTCTGTTGCAAATATTCAGACCAGATCCGATCCTTCTTCCGCCAACTAAGGCTAAATCTCTTTTTTATATATATACCTCCCACTGGTCATGGACGCTCTGAAAAGAGTCACTGCATTGTTTTTTTCCCCCTTTGAATAAGCGATAATAATTCTTTCCAAAATAGATACGTGGCCAGAAATTTTTGGGCAAGGAACAGACGTTAATATCGACCCACAGTACTGAATTTTACAGTCCCTGGAAGGACGAAAGGAAAAGTTGACCGTCGCAGGATTTGAGCTTAGATGAAACAAATATTACAAAGAATTTTTTCCGGGCATTCAATCACTCTGCCAGCCCACTGCCCTGTGAAAGATAGTAGTAGTAGTAGTAGTAGTATAGTAGTAGTAGTAGTAGTAGTAGTATAGTAGTAGTAGTAGTAGTAGTAGTAGTAGTAGTAGTAGTAAGAAGAAGAAGAAGAAGAAGAAGAAGAAGAAGAAGAAGAAGAAGAAGAAGAAGAAGATTCCCTTCTACTAAAGGCACAATACCTCAAAATTCTGCGCAAGGGACTAGTCGATTGTATTGACCCCAGTGTTTCCCTGGTACTTCGATCCCGAAGGATGAACGGCAAAGTCGGCCTCGGCGGAATTTGAACTCAAAACGTATCGTCGGACCTCCTCCGCAGCGTTCTTGAAGGATGATCAATAAACAAACGTTACCTTAGTCTGACATTTTCTATCAGACCCAGCAAAATAAAACAATTAATCCTCATAATAATAATAACAATAATAATATTAACAACAACAACAACAACAACAATAGCAACAACGACGATGATGATGATAACAAGTAGTAGTACTACCAATAAGTCGACAGTTTGTCTGCGAGTACGAAACGAAAGATGCACAAACGAATATTTTTGCTTCCAGTGGCATATTTTGCGATTGAACCGGCCTAGATATATTAAATATAAACATGTAAATATTTGTTCCAGATCTCACTCTACACAGTGCAAGCAACGGTTTTATATTGATTAGTAAACATAAGCACTGATCATTAAATATTTTGTTCACTGAATGTATAATCAAAAGCAAGCTGCTTGGCTAGACTCAAAGGTCCGGGGTACTTCTGACTGATGAGACACAATAAGTCGAAACACCGGTGTCCCAGAATCTTCTACGGCAATGGGTCGTCATAAAAAAGAGAAGTGTTTCTCCTTTCACGTACATTACAGTGACTAGCATATTTTGTGTCTCACCCTGGCAAGACATATTAAACAGAAGTATGCATAGGCGCAGGAGTGGCTGTGTGGTAAGTAGCTTGCTAACCAACCATATGGTTCCGGGTTCAGTCCCACTGCGTGGCACCTTGGGCAAGTGTCTTCTGCTATAGCCCCGGGCCGACCAATGCCTTGTGAGTGGATTTGGTAGACGGAAACTGAAAGAAGCCTGTCGTATATATGTATATATATGTGTGTGTGCGTGTATGTTTGTGTGTCTGTGTTTGTCCCCCTAGCAGAAGTTCGCAACTTCAACTGGACTCTCCTGCATCCTTTCATTTTATGTTCATGAAAATTGAAATCAATAATACTTTGTCCTTAGTCAAAAAACCTTGAAGCAATGCTGCCACTAGTTTAAAATTTTATAATTCATCCGATTTGAGGCATGTATCAGGGGTACTTTATCGTGTAGCCTCCATAACTTTTGTAGTTTAATCAAGATTCATAAGAGAACGGCAGAAAAGTAAATAATTGTATCAGGGTTTTAATATGCAATTATTTCGGAAAAAACAGAAGACACTATTGTGACGGTTAAAAAGACAGAGAAAAGAGATCTTGCTCCTGTGGTTTTGTTGCTGAATGATTCTTCACCTATCAGTGGAATGGTTTTCTTTTTGGATACGATCTACGATGATCTTGTGATGTAGCGACAGCCCCGAATGTAAACTAATAGGGGAAAGATTAATGGTTAAAGATATAATGTTAGCATAAGAGATGCTAGTTCGAAGAAATTGTTCATTAAGGAAGCAGATAAATTAAAAGCAAAAGTAAGGGACTGTAAAAGAAGGATAGTAGGAAGCAGAAGAACACATATATTATATGTGGAGGGTTCTTCACTGGGCCTTGAGCCCTATAATGACACTTCATGCATTGAGTACATATTAAATTTTATTAAACTTGATTAATATTTTTCAAGCAGTGAAGAATTTTCGTCAAAACAATGATTTAATATGTCGACGTGGAACTTATTGCAAAGCTTCATGATAAAGAACATTTTTGTCTTCCCATTCGGGGGTCAGTACAATTTTTTCTCTCTGACCTCTCTCCCTCTCTCTCTCTCTCTCTCCTCTCTCTCTCTCTCTCCTCTCTCTCTCTCCTCTCTCGCTCTCTCCTCTCTCTCCTCTCTCCATCTCTCTCTCCTTCTGTGACTATTTTCAAACATCACCAGTACCACACAACTCACTGCCATAACACAACCATTCAGACTCCTGACACCACCACCATCAACACCTTTGACTTCGCCCCGCTACCCTTTCAC
>NC_043005.1:11105423-11140774 GCF_006345805.1 Octopus sinensis | reverse complement strand
TTCTTAAGAAGAGCTTTCCTTCCTTGAGCGTCTGATAATATACTTGCAATGTACCACGTCCTCAGTTGTTGTTTTTTTTTCTTCTGTGTTTGCTTTGCTCTTCGTTTTTTGGGGAGATACTATTATATATATTGCTTCCAACTCTCCATTTGTTCTTTGGCGTCACGTTCAATCATGTGTGAGTGTGCTTGTGTTTGTATGTGTGTATATACATGTAAATATATATATATATATATATAATATATATATATATATATATATCTATATATATACATATGTAATGCATATGTATGTATATAGTTATGTATAAGTGTAAACAGACACACACACACACACACACGTACACATACTGCACACGCACACACACACACACACACTACACACATATACATGCACGCACACACACATAAACACTTATATATTGATAGATGTCCACACACCTACACACGCATCTATATAAATCTGTCACTGAAATTCTCATTCGTCTTTATCAATCCCCAGTTTATGTGATGTGCTGAAGCAGCGAAACATACCGGTTAGAAACGAGGTAATATATATATATATCACACACACATATATATATATATATATATATATATATATATATATGTATATATATATATATATATATACTATATCTAATATATTATATATATATACATATACATATACATATATATATGATATACGTCTACAAGATTATTTCATTATGTTCTTTACATAGACTTTCTTATCAAAGCTCTAATCAACTTTTAATATTTTATTGAGCACTGACAGTAAAAAAAAAATTTCAATTTTAGGTGAATTGACATATGCATCGTGTGGGACTTATAAATCTACTATTCACATGTGTGTGTGAGTTTGAGTGTGCGCATGTATGAGGATACGTACTCCCACACATATACACATGCATGCATATGTGTGTGTGTGTGTATTTATATGTATGCACATATATAGACATATAATATGCATATACACACGCATATAAGTGTGTTTGTATATATATACACTGTATATATATGATATATATATATATTTATTATTTATATATATATATATGCATGTATATGCATTTGTATATATATATATACATACATACATATATGATATATATGTATATATATACATATAGTATATTAATGTGTATATATACGCACATGTATTTATATACATATATATATGTATATATATGTATATATATAACATATATACATGTATAATATATGTATATATATGTATATATATATATATTATATATATATATATATATATATATATATACATGCATATATACATATATATATATACATATATATATATATATTATGTATATATATAATATATATATGCATGTACATACAAATATATATATATATATATATATATATATATATATATATATATAGATATATATATATATATATATATATCATATATATATTTGGGCGTACGTAAGCAATGAATTAATTCTGTGTAGTAGAAAGCATTTGTTTTTTATGTAAGTGAATATGCGCGTTTGTATCTATTTGTGGGTCTATGTAATTTATGTGAATACAACTACAGGCTAGTATGTATATGTACGCCTGTGTTGTAATACGACTTTCAGTTTTCTATAAATACCGGCACCGATATTGTACGTTCCATAATTATAAATATGTTATTAAATAATATTGTGTATATATCGCTTTTAGAATTCACTGTATAGATTAAATTTCTCTTATATAAATCAAAGAACTCTTAAGTAATTTTATTGAACATAACTTATTGGAAGAAATCGATAATTTCATTCCATCTTGTTGTATATCAAGCGCCTCCAATTCACTTTAGGCATACATACATACATACATACATACATACATACATACATACATGCATACATACATACATACATACATACATACATACATACATACATACATACATATATATATATATATACATATATATATACACATATACATATACACATATACACATATACATATATACATATTTACATATACACATATACATATACATATACACATATACATATATATTATACACATATACATATACACTATACATATACACACATATATATATGTATATATATATATATATATATATAATAAATTAATATATATATATATATATATATATATCTATATATATATATATATATATATATATATATATATATATATACATATACATATATATATATATATATATATATTGTATATATAAATATGCATGCATGTTGTAAAATGTATATGAATGTATGTATGTATATTTTATTTCTGTTTTTTATCTTTTACACTTTCTCTCAGAAAAATCCGGCTGCAATTCTTTCTGACGTCACGGATGAACCTCTGTCCTGGTTCAGTTCTAACAAGCCAACCTGAAACAATTCCCCAGAGAATCTGTTACAGCCGAAAATTATTAACTCCATTACCGACGAAACTTAATCTAGTTCCTCCCCCAGCTCATGTCATCACCTAAATATGTGATCTAAATAAGTTCTCTACGTTTCCATCAGGTTGTCTGGAATATGTAATGGCTGTCTTGTTCACCATCGACCAGTAAGAAAACAACTTTCTTGCAGAAGATGGCTAACGTATCAATCTCCAAGTGCATCTGAATACTTAGACACACATCTGAGTATTTGTGCAAATCCAAGTGATGCCTGTGAGCGTCATTAACTGCTAGCTCTCTCCCACTTACATCCACTCACGTTATTTTATTTCTGTATTGCCCACAATGGAGCTAAACATAGAGAGGACAAACAAGGACAAACAAACGGATTAAGTCGATTATATCGACCCCAGTACGTAACTGATACTTAATTTATCGACCCCGAAAGGATAAAAGGCAAAGTCGACCCCGGCGGAATTTGAACTCAGAACGTAACGACAGTCGAAACACAGCTAAGCATTTCGCCCGGCGTGCTAACGTTTCTGCCAGCTCGCCGCCTTACATCCACTCACATTAACACACACAAGCACATACAAACACACACATGCATGCATACAGGCTAAAATCACTTATAACGAAATTGACGTGGCATAATAAAATTTCGTTGTAACGAACAGTTTGTTATAATGAAATCTGCAAAAATATTTAAAAGAACTCGTTTGACATTAATTCATGCTGTGTACATATAGGGAGGAATAGACATTTGATAGAACATGTGAATAGTACAATTTAAAGAAAGAGAGGTGGACTAATCCTTTTTTACGCAGAATCCGTTTTTTGTTTAATTTTCTGATTTGATAACGAACATTTCATTACAACGTAATCACTTTGTATTTTTTTAATTCAAATTCCAGCTAAGGGTGGCGAGCTGGCAGAAACGTTAGCACGCCGGGCGAAATGCATAGCCGCAGTTCGTCTGCAGTTACGTTCTGAGTTCAAATTCTGCCAAGGTCGACTTTGCCTTTCATCCTTTCGAGGTCGATAAACTAAGTGCCAGTTGCGTTCTGGGGTCGATTAAATCGACTGGCCTCCTCCCACAAAATTTAGGGACTTGTTCCTAGAGTAGAAGAGAATTCGAATTCCAACTCAGTTTGAGAAAGATACGAATCAAAATAATAAATGCACTACTTACGTCATAAGAATTAAGCGACCTCGAGAGATATGAAGTAAATCATTTTTAACGGTGAAACTGTAAATAATGGGTGGGTATATGTAGATATAGACAGTAGCGGACTGGCCAGGTTGCCAGCTTGCCCGATGGCAAGTGGGCCCCTGCGCCATTAGAATCCATATATATTGGCCCATGTTAGTATCTAAGTTTGAGAATTTTCTATTCACTCCTGGAAGAATGCATTAATTATTTCAGCCTGGCTGTATTTGTAAACAGTTGAAAGAATACTTTAAAAACCAAAAAAGAAAATAATAAATGATAGCATTGTAGTTGCGGGTGGGCTCCCTTGAGGTTGCGGGTGGGCCCAATTAGTCTCCTGGCAACCAATATTTTTAGACCCACTCCGCCACTGGATATAGATAGATAGACATCCGTCGATCTGGAAAAACCATGGATCTACAGCTGGAGATCATTAGTTGTATTAATTTCTTTGATTCATATTATATTGCAGTAATGCGTATTAAATTGTTTTATAGTAAATTATGAGACGTTGAACATATCATCTTTAGTTCTATCTAACTAAAACGACCAGTCATAAACAACCTTAAAACTAAGTTCCACGTTGATGATTACAAACCTAATCTTATTACACCAATTAACGAAGAAGACTCTACCTGTCTTCGACGAAAAGGAGCTACCAAATCTCCCTCAAATCATATTCTACTGTTTTTAAGTAACGAGGGCCACATTGAATTGTGGTGACTGGCGCACTACTCCGTCTGTCCTGGCCATGGGCTAGATAGCAATACCTATTTCTTTACTACCCACAAGGGGCCAAACACAGAGAGGAAAACAAGGACAGACAAACGGATTAATCGATTATATCGACCCAGTGTGTAACTGGTACTTATTTAATCGACCCCGAAAGGATGAAAGGCAAAGTCGACCTCGGCGGAATTTGAACTCAGAACGTAGTGGCAGACGAAATACTGCTAAGCATTCCGCCCGGCGTGCTAACGTTTCTGCCAGCTCGCCGTCTTGCATTACCTTTGGTTCATCATTTGCCGGTATTCGCCTTCGAGAAAAAAAAAAGCTGCTAAGTCTCCCTCAAATTATATGCTATCGTCTTTAAATAACGTAGGCCACATTGAAATGTGTTGTAGATATGCAAGGAAAAGAGGGGATGGTGGTGACTGGGACACTATTCCGTCTGGCCTAGTCTTCGACTAAATACCAATATCATCGTACTACATTGCCTTTGGTTCATCATTCAACGGTATCTTTGTGTGCTGTTCCCTACGAAACACTGTCCTTCTTATTGATCATCATTTTCCTCTCATCCCTGATGCTTCATTCTAACCATTTGTATGCGTTTAAGCACGAGATCAGTTTAAAGTTTATAACTCCAACTCCGTATACACTCTATTTCCTATTCAATGCTCTCATCTTCTTGTAGAGGTTGGTCGTATTTGTTCACCAGTTGAACTCTGTGATCTTCCTCCCTTTTTCCTTCCTTTACCACTCGCGGCAATTTGTTTCCCAGAAATACTCGCCCCGCCATCTGCGTTGTCTACGTTCTGTATTTGAGTGTACATCACTTTCTTTACATCATGGATTGGGTGGGGTTCTTTTTTCATACCATCTGACTATTGAGGTTGCCATGTAGCTCGCAGAACTACATGTGAGGTGGGGTCAGCTTCATGCCAGTGGACAAAGAAATGAGCTATGAGAAGGAGGTGCAGTAGTAGAGGACCTGTGTGGTTAATAATATCTAGTAAAAGAAAAGAGTAAAGATCTCTTTCGGTCATGAATGACCATGAGATTGCACCAAGAATGTTCTCCTCCAAAGTACAAGTCTGGGAAAATTTGTTTATGGAAGACTGGTAGTCATCCATGCATACAAACCTACCCCCTCCATGCTACCAATGTTATCCAAGGAAACGTAAAGCACTGATACAGCTTGGCACCAGTATTGAAATTTTGAAGTTGCGAGTTTTGCCATTTTTTTTCAGAATCGGAATCTCCATAGCTGAAAACGTGAGTTTCCTTTAAAAAAATGAGACGGGATGGATTACATCTCCGCCATGTGCGCCGTTCTTTTATACTCTTATTTCTTGACTGGTTTCAGTTTTTGGATGGCAGCCAAGCTAGGACACTGCCTCGAAGAGTTTTGTTCAGTGGTTCTCAACCAATTTTTTTGCCTATAGACCCCTTTGGTTCTTATTTTATTCTGGAGAGGGGTCCTCTTTTTATGATTGAATATTATTAGGAATTGTGTAAAAAAAATGTATAAATATTCTGTGTAAAAATATAACCAGTTTATTGAACAAACCTTAACAACAAAATCTTATATGGATCCCCAAGGGCTATATAAACCCCTGTTAAGGGTCACTGGTTTAGTCGATCAAACCGTTCCCAGATACTAATTCTGCCGGATTCTTTTTACTGAACCGCGACGACTTGAATAAATTAACACCGTTTGTTAAGAAGTGAAAGACAAACAAACTCACACACACATACACACACACACACACACACACACACACACACACACACACACACACACACACACACACACACATGTGCACGACAGACTTTCGTACCGTTTTCGTCTTTCAAATTCACTCACATGGTATTAATCGGTCTAGATCTATAGTAGCAGACCCAATGTGCCGCACAGTGAGACTGAAACAGAAACCTCAAGATTACGAGGCGACCTTCTTAATCAGATGTCCATGCCTGCAGCCACACCTAGAAGGAAAGTAACACGAGATGTTTGTGGATCAAATGCCGTTGGTTCTTAGTGTGTTCGCATGGGATTGATATAGGCGTAGGAGTGGCTGCGTGGTAAGTAGCTTGCTTACCAACCACATGGTTCCGGGTTCAGTCCCACTGCGTGGCACCTTGGGCAAGTGTCTTCTCCTATAGCCTCAGGCTGACCAAAGTCTTGTGAGTGGATTTGGTAGACGGAAACCGAAAGAAGCCCGTCGGTTATATGTATATATATATATATATATGTATATATATATATGTATGTGTGTGTGTGTGTGTGTGTGTGTGTGTTTGTGTGTTTGTGTTTATCCCCCCCAGCATCGCTTGATAACCGATGCTGGTGTGTTTACGTCACCGTAACTTAGCGGTTCGGCAGAAGAGACCGATAGAATAAGTACTAGGCTTACAAAGAATAAGTCCTGAGGTCGATTTGACTAAAGGCGGTGCTCCAGCATGGCCACAGTCAAATGACTGAAACAAGTAAAAAAAAAAGAGAGTAAAAGATTAAAGACTAAACTGTGAGTGTGAATATTTC
The DNA here is from genome assembly GCF_006345805.1 of Octopus sinensis. Taxonomy (NCBI): domain Eukaryota; kingdom Metazoa; phylum Mollusca; class Cephalopoda; order Octopoda; family Octopodidae; genus Octopus; species Octopus sinensis. The sequence continues at coordinate 11,133,899 of NC_043005.1, read as the reverse complement.
TTTTAATCGTCTACCTGTATTTCACACCTGTTCTTTTTCATAGTTCATTGACACTCTGTCACCATTTCTCCGCCCACCACCCAATCATTTCTGTTTACATCTCTCTCATAGTTTTAAAACCTGTGGAGGCGCAATGGCCCAGTGGTTAGGGCAGCGGACTCGCGGTCATAGGATCGCGGTTTCGATTCCCAGACCGGGCGTTGTGAGTGTTTATTGAGCGAAAACACCTAAAAAAGCTCCACGAGGCTCCGGCAGGAGTTGGTGGTGATCCCTGCTGTACTCTTTCACCACAACTTTCTCTCACTCTTACTTCCTGTTTCTGTTGTACCTGCATTTCAAGGGGCCGGCCTTGTCACTCTCTGTGTCACGCTGAATATCCCCGAGAACTACGTTAAGGGTACACGTGTCTGTGGAGTGCTCAGCCACTTACACGTTAATTTCACGAGCAGGCTGTTCAGTTGATTCGGATCAACCGGAACCCTCGTCGTCGTAACCGACGGAGTGCTTCCAGTCCAGTTTTAAAACCAATTTCTAGCTTTCCAATGCACTTTTCTCCACATATCTCCCAAGTCCTGTCTTGAAATGTTAGATTTGTCTTCTACGTGGAATACAACTTATTCTGTTTCGTGAACTTCACTGAACTGACTTTTACCAATGCAAGCCATCACTAGTTCCGAGACTTTCGGTATTTTTCTTTCTCTTTATTGATCGATCGATCGATTTGTTAAGTCTGTTTATGTTTGTATGTCTATTTGCCTGTTCTTCTGTCTGTCTATCATTCCGTTTATCTATCTGGGTGGTAAGTTTGAATGACAGCTGAAGTCAAGCTACCAAGCTGTGTACTAAATAGGTTGCTACGTTCGTCCAATTATATATTTATGAAGATGAAAATTATATAAACACGTGAATCCATTTGAATGGACCACTTGATGTCTACGTAATTATTCTATGATAGTCTTGCTAATTAGTTTCTATAATTAGTATACAGCTGGGAGAGAAATAAGCAAAGCTACATGATGAATTTATCAACAACGAAAAATCATTTTCGGTCTCCTTCTACGTGCTAGATGCGCAAAGAAGTTAATTTCCTCATCGACTGAATGATATAATATATGAGATCGTATCATATGAAGTACTCTGCTATTTTACTTCATAATAACTGTAAAACAAACAGTGGAGTGGTTTCATAACCTTTTGGATTCTTTAATTTTTCTGTGGTGCCCTAGACACTGTCAGAGAAAAAAATTCTAATAAAAGAAAGAAGCCGCTTTTGAGAAAATTAAAACTCTCTAAAACAATAAACTTTGTACGTTATTTACATTATTTATATTTGATGGATATTTGTCCTCATCTTTGTTGTTAACACAACATTTTGACTGATAAATCCTCCAGCCTTTATCAGGTGTCTTTGGGAAATTTCGAACCTGGGTTCTCATTCCTAAGGTATTTTTCGATGTTGTTGTTGTTATTATTATTATTATTATTATTATTATTATTATTATTATTATTATATTATTATTATTATTATTATTATTATTATCATCATAGTTTATTATTATTATTATTATTATTATTATTGCGTACTGGTTAAGAGCGCGGGCTACTAACCCCAAGATTCCGAGTTCGATTCCAGGTTGTGACCTGAATAATAATAATAATAACAATAATAATAATAACATCGAAAAATACCTTAGGAATGAGAACCCAGGTTCGAAATTTGCCCAAGACACCTGATGAAGACTGGGGAGTATATCAGTCGAAACGTTGTGCTAACAACAAACACGATGAGGACAAATATCCGTCAAATGTAAATAATGTGCATAATTTCTCATCTCTTAAATATAGAGCTGAACAAATTTTGTAAAATTTATCATATGATAATGACATTTTAAATATTAATTGCCTTAAATTAGTTTTATCATCTTTTATTATCTTCAAGGTGCTGCTGGGGCACCACCTTGAAGGGTTTAGTCGAACAAGTGAGCCCCAGCACTTATTTTGATTTTAAACCTCATACTTATTTCGTCGGTCTTCTTTGCCGAACGCCTAAGTCACAGCAGGTGCAAACAAACCAACACCGATTGCCAAGTCGTGGTTGGGGTACAAACACACACAAAGATACACACACACACGACGGGCTTCTACATATTTTCCGTCTACCAAATTCACTCACATAACATTGGTGACCCCAAGGCTATAGAAGACTCTTACCCAAGCTACCATGCGGTGGGATTGAAGCCGAAACCACGTGATTGCAAAACGCCTTTTTTTAACCATAAAATTAATTTCACTGAAGATTTTTAAATAACTAACTTGTAATGGAAATACTTTTTTAGCAAAAATTTATATTACTTTTTTTTCCTTCTTCAAAGATAACTTGTTTTCTATCTTTAACGCTATAGACTCCTTGGAAATATCAGAGTCTATTAATGGCACATTTATTTTATTTATTTACAAAGACAAAAATAATTTGTGGTTTCAATAAAACAACCATTTAAAATCAAACTTTTTTTTTCTGATATAAAACGCATCACAAAAATTTCTGTTGCACCCAGAAAATTAATAACTAATACGAAACAATTACTATTTTTAACAGAAAAATAATATTTTTAACAGAAAAATAATATTTTTAGCAAACTAAAAAAAAAAAAAATAGGTATGTATCATATTACCTTTTTGCTATATTTATTCAGTGAGATTCTTGCAGTTTCGCAAGTTTTACGATATCATGATCCATGATTGCTAGAAATGAACGAAGATCACTTGTGCTTACAATTTAACGTGATTACCGTAAATCCTCGAGTATAGTCCGCCCTTGAGTATAATACGCAGGGGATTTTTAGGGGGCTGTACCTCTGAAAAACCTAAACCTCGTGTACAATACGCACCCCTTCTCAAACTTGAGTCGTGCGTAATTAAGCCAGCAGCACCTAGTCGAACAAACACTTCTGCGTATGCGTAATACAATAATGGTGATGTTCTTAACTGTTATATGGGAATGTAAATATGTTCGCAATTTTTTTTGTTACATGTTATTCTGTGTTCTGAATACTTTTATTTTAATAAATGTTGCTTACTGCAAGTTATGGATGATTCTTTTATGACTTCATTGCTTTCAGGCTTAGCTTAAGGTATTTTCACACCCGACATCACAAAATGCCAGACAGCAAATAGTGACTCGGACATTACAAACAACAACATAGTTCAATAATTACATATAATATATATAAATACAATACGCAAAAGTCTTCCTCCCAGATCTTGCTTACGCTTCCCTTAGGCAATGCACTAGCTCTAGGTCAGGGCCCAGAAGGCTTTTTCTAAACATGTCCTTTGAGAAAGTGTTCATTACCCTGACCATAGCGACATCCGATATGATCTTCGTAGTCACCTGCGAAGGCCACTCCTCGTCCTCTGTCCAGGGCATGGGCTCCTCTCTCAGAGAAGCAAGCTTCTTACCATACAACCACCCAGAAAATATTTATGACTAATTTCAATATCATTGTGTAATTTCTTCAAGTGCTCAATGTGCCTGAATGGTGACGAGGGTTGGAAAATGCATCAATACCTTACGCCCAGTATCGATCCTGGATAGATTAGACTTGTCAAGGAAAGCTCTAGTAACCTCTTTGCAAAGGTAAATATTTATATTTCTACTTTGAAGCAAATATATCGTCTCAAAAATATCTGAAAGGTAGCGTCACATTTAGCAACTAGGATTTCTTTTCCAAACTGCTTACAACTCAGAACTATTACAACACTAGCCCAAAGCTCAACGAAGCGATGCAAGCAATTAGAGCTGAAGGTTCTCACCGGATGTATATTCTTCAAAGCAGTAATATGATATTTAATTCAATTCATCAATGATGAATTATTTTCGAGCAATCAAATGAATCTTTTTTCTTTTTTTTTCTGTTCCGACGGAAATTGAGATATACAAAATGCGCTATGTGTATGTATATTTTTGTATATAAATTTGAAAGAGTAATTGACAATAATAGAAAATATTAGAAAAAAAAAAATCAATGACACAGCCCCTTTCCAATTTATAAAATTTTTATGTCGTCTCGTTGAAATTTGCGGTAACCTCCAGATTAGAAAATACTGATATTTAATTGTATAGCGCTGCTGCTGCTGCTTCTGGTAGTAGTAGTAGTAGTAGTAGTAGTAGTAGTAGTAGTAGTAGTAGTAGTAGTAGTAGTAATTTTGGCACAAGGTCAGCAATTTCGAGAGAGAGAGAGAGAGAGAGAGAGAGGTAACTCGATTCCATCGATCCCATTACTTAATTGGTACTAAATTTATCGACACTCCGAAAGAATGAAAGACGAAGTCAACCTCGGTGGAAGTTGAACTCAGAACGTAAGGACGGACGAAATGCCGCTAAGCATTTCGCCCGACTTGCTAACCATTATGCCACCTAATCGTCTTAATGATAATAATGATAATAATAAGGCCTGAAATTTTGGCGGAGGGAACTAGTCAATTACATCAACGCCAGTGTTTCACTGGTACTTAATATATCGACCCCGAAAGGATTACAGGCGAAGTCGACCTCGGCGGAATAATAATAATAATAATAAGAAGAAGAAGAAGAAGAAGAGAGAAGAAGATGAAGATGAAGAAGATGAAGAAAAAGAGAAGAAGAAGAAGAAGAAGAAGAAGAAGAGGAAGAGGAAGAAGAAGAGGAAGAAGAAGAAGAAGAAGAAGAAGAAGAGAAGAAGAAGAAGAAGAAGAAGAGAGAAGAAGAGAGAAGAAGAAGAAGAGAGAAGAAGAGAGAAGAAGAAGAAGAAGAAGAAGAAGAGAGAAGAAGAGAGAAGAAGAAGAAGAAGAAGAAGAGAAGAAGAAGAAGAAGAATGCACCAAGGTTTGCAGCATACCTCACCTATCCCCAGTCTCACGAAACTAAATATCCACCGTATCGATCTCACCAGGTAAATATCAATCGTATCGATCTCTTATAGGTAAGCTTATAGAAATCATGAGTATTGTTTCTCTTCATAGTTTTACTACTTAATTAGGGAGACTCTTTCTGATTAATCCACCTGTTAAAAATAGCAACTATATTTACCTCGGGTCACGTCCTACGAAGCAAGAAAGAACATATTGGATTACGTGATCCTTAAATCACTACGGCCTGGTTACGATGATAATTTTTTCGTTTTTTTAAATTTTTTTTTTTATCAAAAGCGTGCTGCTTGATCAAAGTTAATCTTGAGCTTAAAATAAAAGCGACATCAACAACAACAGCAACACTAAAAATAACAACAAATACTAAACGGGTATTAAAAAAGAAAGCCACCCTAATGATTACTGACAGAATAACAAAATCAACATCCAATAACAGAACTTACCTTAAGACTCCGCCCTTTCAGAAATCAAAGAATAACGAACAAAAAGGAAGTATTAGGAAAAGAGAGAGAGAGAAAAAAATAGAAAAAAACATGTCAGATTTATTCTCGTTAATGATATATTGCAACTATTCTCACTTATGTCTTCTAATTTTTATGAAACGACTTCCATTTGACACACAACATTTATGATGATATGTTTCACACATATGAGAGAAAACGAGAGACAGGACTTCTGATTTATTGCTGCTTTCAACGATAAGTAATAGATATACAGACATAAGCAATCATTAACATAAACAGATGCATGTGTGTGTATGTGTATGTATGTATGTGTGAACGTATGTGTGTATGTGTGAACGTATGTGAACGTATGAGTGTATGTGTGTGTGTGTGTGGGCGCAGCCCTACGACTGAAGCCATTAAAAGAATAAAAGAATACACACACACACACACATATATATATACATACACGCACACATATACATACACACACACATACACACACACATATACATACACACACACATATATACATACACACATATACATACACACATATACATACACACACACATATACCTACACACACACATATATATATATATACAAACACACACACATATACATACACACACATACACACATATACATACACACACATATACATACACACACACACACATATACATACACATATACATACACACACATACACACATATACATACACACATATACATACACACACACATATACATACACACTCACATATACACACACACACATATACATACACATATACACACATACACACATATATATGTATGCATATATGTGTACGCACACATATGCACACGCTCATATGACTTGTTTCAGTCATTCATACAAATATATATGCATACACACTCATACGTATATACATACATTTGAACACTTATGCGCGTGTGTGTGTGTGTGCGTGTGTTTGTGTGTGTGTGTGTGTGTGTGTGTGTGTGTGTGTTGTGTGTGTGTGTGTGGTGTGTGTGTGTGTGTGTGTGTGTTCATTCATTTATTTATTCACACAAACCCATATGGGAAGAATTATAGGTAGAATGATAATAGACTATTTAGACGAACAGGAACTTTATAATAACACCCGAAAAGTTTTACGCCCCGAAATGCACCGTCTGACACGTCTTCTATAACAGCACAACAAAATACTGCTGAGAAGTCTGTAATCTGGTTCCAGGTTTATTGTGTATACCTTGATTTTACCAAAGCCTTAGTGCGATAGAGATAGCGATAGACGTTTATGTTACAAGATTGAAAACGTTACCATTGGACATTTGGGTCACTGATTTCCTGAAAAGCCCGAAGTCGTATAGCGGTGGCCACCAGCGAATGTATTTGAAAAGACGGTGTCAATACGTGAGTTGTCACAGGGTGTCGTTCTTGATACCCTCTTCTTACTGATACTGTTGTCGGGCATGGAAAATATAAATAACTGTCTATATGCAGCAGTGATTAAGGCGATACTTTTAAAGCAATGCTGAAAATCAGGACAAAGATAGGTATAATCTTTTAATCTTTTACTTGTTCAGTCATTTGACTGCGGCCATGCTGGAGCACCGCCTTTAGTCGAGCAAATCGACCCCGGGACTTATTCTTTGTAAGCCCAGTACTTATTCTATCGGTCTCTTTTGCCGAACCGCTAAGTGACGGGGACGTAAACACACCAGCATCGGCTGTCAGCAATGCTAGGGGGACAAACACAGACACACACACATACATATATATACATATACATATATACGACAGGCTTCTTTCAGTTTCCGTCTACCAAATCCACTCACAAGGCATTAGTCGACCCGGGGCTATAACAGAAGACACTTGCCCACTAATAAGATCTAGGCGTTGAATATAAAAAAAAAGATCAGAAGTCCTTCCTGAGTCGTAGGGTAATAAAGCTGGACTTTGTGGCGTATATAGGTATGTATTTACTTTTGGACGGGACGCCATTCGTCATATGATTACTCGTTTTGTTGGGTGGACTGGAGCAACGTGAAATGACATGTTTTACACGCTAACACAACGTATCGCCCGGTTCAGGAATCGAAACCACAATCTTACGATCAACTTAGCCACACGCCTCTCCCAGATTTCGTATATGATTGTGAAAATGGCAGTAACATGCTCAACATCATAGAATTCTATGCCCTCGGTTACAAAGAGAAAATCTCTAACGTTGTCGGCTTTGACCGTCACTCGGTTTAACATCATCATCTGGCACAGTGGGGATGAACTCGGAACCATGTGGTTGATAAGCAAGCTACTTACCCTATAGCCACTCCTGCGCCTATAGTAAACAACATATCACAGAAGTGGGATTGAATACGTAACCATGTGGTTGGGAAGCTAATATCTTACCACAGAGTCATGCCTGTGCCTCAATACATATATTAACAAAATCCATTCGGTTTCTAACTTTTGAACCATAAATAGAAAATTTCCTTCTTCATTGAAACATACCTCGCAGGTCCTAAAAATTACTTTGGACACTGCCTTTCCTCTTGATTTTTAAAAACAATCGTAAAAGGATAGAAAAAGAATCAAAAATTCTCAAAATATTCGTTCCATGCTTTAGATATATTTACGGATATGTCTTTCGCTATAAATACTTTGAAACTGTTAACCTGTCTGGAGTTCAGTGACAGGATGCTAAGAGCTTTTAACTATGGTCTCCAAATAGGCTAGGTTTTACCTAATAACTGGAGACACTGCAAACACATTAGCAAAATAAATAGCGAATATCAGAGGCCTGAGCGAATATAAGTTCGTTTCTATGTGTGTATATATGTGCATGTATTTAGTAACGTATATATCAATGCACGCGCTCGCACACACATATGTGCGTGTGAGCGTGTGTGTGTTCGAGCGCGTACATTGAGATATATATATGTGTGTGTGTGTATGAGTTAAATATTGGTGGTTGTAGGCCAAACAGCTGGCTAGTTTAACACTACCACCTGTTTCCTATGGCGCCTTAGGAGAATTTACTCCATCGCAAACATTCTGATTAGGTTCTTGGCTTGATGAGAATACAATCTCTCGTTACCCCTCAACCACATGTATCCCGTCAGGCTGGAGGATATGAAAAGGTCACTACCCCGGATTTTGTCCTTTTCTTTTAAGCATTCTTTTAAGCATTGGCCTCAATTAGCAATGGACTTCTCTCGTGTTCTTGTCGAATCGTCAATAAGAAGTTAAGAATGATTTCGTACCAGTATCCAGTCATACTATACGTTGTATCATTAGTAGAGGCGCAATGGTTAGGGCAGCGGACTCGCGGTCATAGGATCGCGGTTTCGATTCCCACACCGGGCGTTGTGAGTGTTTATTGAGCGAAAACACCTAAAACTCCACGAGGCTCCGGCAGGGATGGTGGTGATCCCTGCTGTACTCTTTCACCACAACTTTCTCTCACTCTTACTTCCTGTTTCTGTTGTACCTGTATTTCAAAGGGCGGGCCTTGTCACTCTCTGTGTCACGCTGAATATCCCCGAGAACTACGTTAAGGGTGCACGTGTGGGTGGAGTGCTCAGCCACTTACACGTTAATTTCGCGAGCAGGCTGTTCCGTTGATTCGGATCAACCAGAACCCTCGTCGTCGTAACCGACGGAGTGCTTCCATCCCATGTATCATTACTTTATTCTACAGACAAAGTTTACTAAGACTGTTCTATAAAAGATCGTATTGCTTTAAAACAGTAGGTGGGGGAGGCAAAATATCTTTATTTTTATCTTCTTTCATTCATTACGCAGCGGCCATGTTGGAGCACCACCTTAAGGGGTTTAAGTAGAACACACCGACTCCAGTATTTAACTAAACTATCAGACGCTTTTGTTGAACCGCTATGTTACGGGGGACATAAACGCATCAACACAGGTTGCCAAGCATTAGGGAACATACACTTTCTCAAACGCGCGCGCGCGATGGGCTTCTTTCAGTTTCCGTATACTAGATCCATTTACAAAGCTTTCATTCGCCCTAGGCTTATATTCTTTTACTCTTTTACTTGTTTCAGTCATTTGACTGCGACCATGCTGCAGCACCGCCTTTAGTCGAACAAATCGACCCCAGGACTTATTCTTTGTAAGCCTAGTACTTATTCTATCCGACACTTTTGCCGAGCCGCTAAGTTACGGTGACGCAAACACACCACCATCTGTCAAGCGATGTTGGGGGGACAAACACAGACACACAAACATACATACATATATATATATATATATATATATATATATATATGTTGATTCGTTAGTTACTGCACGCATTTTTTTTCTCTCCTTCTTTCTGTGTTTTTTTTCTCTCTGTGTATCTTTCTGTTGAAGAGCGTAGGCTCGAAACGTTAAAGACTTGTTTTATTTATATTTCCTGAGCGCCATACTAATACAATTGTTTGTTTGTTTTCCACCTGCCTTCGTCTTTTGTCTATTTTCATAAAGCTTCCCGTTATATATATATATACATATATACGACGGGCTTCTTTCAGTTTCCGCCTACGAAATCCACTCACAAGGCTTTGGTCGGCTCGAGGCTATCGTAGAAGACACTTGCCCAAAGTGCCACGTGGTGGGAATGAACTCGGAACTATGTGGTTGGTAAGCAAGCTACTTACCCCATAGCCACTCCTACGCCTATAATAAACAACATATCACAGAAGTGGGATTGAATGCGTAACCATGTGGTTGGGAAGCTAATATCTTACCACAGAGTCATGCCTGTGCCTCAATACGTATATCAAATTAACGGCTTCACATTTTGGCACAAGGCCAGCAAGCTCGATGAAGTGAGTAAGTCAATTACATCGAACCAGTGCTCGACCGGCACTCATTTGATCGATCGTGAAAGGCAAAAATTAACCTCGGCGGAATTTGAACTCAGAACGTAAAGACATATGACATGCTGCTAAGCAATTTTGTCCAGTGTGCTAACGATTCGACCAGCTCGCCTCCCTATAAAGAGACCGATAGGCTTACAAAGGATAAGTCCTGGGGTCGATTTGATCGACTAAAGGCGGTGCTCCAGCATGGCCGTAGTCAAATGACTAAAGCAACTAAAAGAGTAAAAGAGAGTTAAAATATTGGTTTCAGATTTTGGTACAAGCTCAGCGGTTTTGGGAGACGAGCCAAATCGATTAAATCGACCCTATGACTTATTCTTTGTAAGCCTAGTCCTTATTCTATCGGTCTCTTTTTCCGAACTGCTAAGTTACGGGGACATAAATACTCCAGCATCGGTTGTCAAGCGATGTTGGGTGGGGGGACAAACACAGACACTCAAACATATACACACACATACATATACATATACATGTGGTAAGCAAGCTACTTACTACACAGCCTCTCCTACGCCTATATGTCAAAAATATTCTTTTCTACTCTAGACACAAGGTCCGAAATTTGGGGTGGGGAGGGGGCCAGTCAATTAGATCAACCCCAACACACAACTGGTACTTAATTTATCAACACCATAGGGATGAATAGCAAAGTCGACCTCGGCAGAATTTGAACTCAGAACGTAAAGACAGACAAAATACTGCTAAGTATTTCACCCGGCATGCTAACGTTTCTACCAGCTCGCCGCCTTATATATCAAAAATATTAAAGAGTTAGAATATTACAGATGATGATAAACAAGGCATGATGTGGAAAATATTAAAGGGAATCATCTCCACACATACACCTAAATATACGCACATCCCCATAAAACAGAGATATGAATAGGGATAGGAAAGATTCCCTAAAATGTCGCTGAAGTACACATAAGAAATAAGAGGGGTTTTTTTCGTTTTTAAGACCCCTCCTGCCCTACTAAACCCCTAGATAGCTTTATCAACAGGGGCACAGTTTGTATAAGTTCATATTCCATATTTTTTAATATAGTCTGTTGAGTGACTATTATACGTTTGTGTGCATGCAGGCTCTGTAGTGTTCGACTTATCGGAAAGAACGAGAGGGAGGAGGAGGAGGATCAGGATTATGATGATGATGATGAGGAGGAGGAGGAGGAAGATGGGGACACGGGGAAGGAGGTTTAACTTTAACTGACTTTAACTGTCGACAACACTGAAGGATGAGATTTGAGGAAACGTACTGATTGACCAAGCATACTGGGGAAAACAGACTGATTCATTTAAAGCTTATTGCAATAGGTCGGTGAAACTACAGTAGTAGTAATAGTAGTAGTAGTAGTAGTAGTAGTAGTAGTAGTAGTAGTAGTTGTAGAGCAACAGTAGCAGCAGAAGCTGTAGTAGTAGTTGTAGTAGCGGAGGTGGTGGTGGTAGTAGTAGTAGTAGTTGTAGTAGTAGTAGTAGTAGTAGTAGTAGAGCAACAGTAGCAGCAGAAGCTGTAGTAGTAGTAGCGGAAGTGGTTGTAGTAGTAGTAGTATTAGTAATAGTAGTAGTAGTAGTAGTAGTAGTAGTAGTAGTAGAGCAACAGTAGCAGCAGAAGTTGTAGTAGTAGCAGAAGTGGTAGTAGTAGTAGTAGTAGTAGTAGTAGTAGTAGTAGTAGTAGTAGTAGTGTTGTTGTTGTTGCTGTTTTTGTTGTTGTTGCTGCTGCTGCTGTTGATTAGCATCAGGTCGACCATGACCCTTCAGATCTCTGACCAAATTCATTCCAGCCATTAACACACCCGTTTTTGTTCCCATTTTCCTTACCTCTTGCTCCCACTCCATGGCTATATTTTATCCAATTTGTTCTTCCCTTTTAAAGACGTCAGGGCGTGTTTTTTTTTAGATGAGATTTTTTTACTGCCATTTCCTGCAAATTTGGACTACCACGGAGGGAGAGACTCCCTCAGGGTAGAATAAAAATGTGATGTTAAGAGTAGTTGAAATATTTTATAGCTCTGCAGAGGTATATTTGGCAGAATCAGATAAGCTCAGACCTAAATAGATTGTAATATTTGATTCTGTTATACATTTCCAACTGCTAATCTTGCTGCCGTCAAGTTAGCCTTTCATTTCTATCTCATGGGGTTCGGTAAATTAAGCACCGGTCATAAATTGGAATCAAATCAATCAATTATACCCCTCAGGTATATCGTTCTAGCTCTGTGCCAACGTGAGATACCAACATAGGTACGAATAAGTGTGTCTGTGTGCGAGTGTGCCTATGTATGTGTGTACGTATATGCACACATATATGTCTGTGCATGTGTACGTGTGTACGTATGTATGCTTGTACTATATATCTATATGTATGTGTATAGTATATACATACATGCGTACACATATATAAATACATACATATTCGTGTATTTAATGAGTTGTCATATAATTCATCCTTTATAATTAGCACTTGAGTCAGTAACAAGATGAAACTTTCACGCGCACGACTTATTATTCCTATATTCAAATATGTTCAAATAACTATTCGTTTCCTCCTACCTGAAGCAGACTACCGACTCCAAAGTAAGCATTTAAGAAAGAATTTGATCACCAGTTCTAGTCATTGAATATCTTTATTATAGATTGTATTCGAGCCACGTCTGGCTCATAAGGGCCGGTTTCCTTGGCGAAAAGGTTCCCTCCTGGACGGGACGCCGGTCCGTCGCAGGTGAGCTGCGAGATGCAGGGGGAAAGCGGGAGCGAAAGTTGTGATGAAAGAGTCAGCAGAAGTTCGCCATGACCTTCTGCCGGAGTCGCGTGGAACTTAGGTGTTTCGCTCATAAACACACACATCGCCCGGTCTGAGATTCGAACCCGCGATTCCTCGACCGCGAGTCCGCTGCTCTAACCACTAGGCCTTGTACCTCCACCTCTTATACTATAAGGTAATATTTATTCCCACTTAAACGTTACTTCGAGGTCTCGGCGCTGGAGTTGGTGAGCATTTATCTCCCCGCTGACGATATAAACAAACAAGCGTGCATTCTGCACCAAAAGCCAATATGTGAGTGTCTCTCATGGTATCTACCGTAGTATAAGGCGGCGAGCTGACAGAATCGTTAGCACGTCGGACGAAATGCGTAGCCGTATTTCGTCTGACGTTACGTTCTGAGTTCAAATTCCGCCGAGGTCGACTTTGCCATTCATCCTTTCGGGGTCGATAAATTAAGTACCAGTTACGCACTGGGGTTGATATAATCGACTTAATCCGTCTGTCTGTCCTTGTTTGTCTCTTCTGTGTTTAGCCCCTTGTGGGTAGTAAAGAAATAGGTATTTCTTCTGGTAAGTTTTACATATTTTTACAGTTCCAGTGATAGTTTGGATCTGTAGTCTTCGAATTAGCTTGCTCGTTTCTGATTTTGAGAAGCATAATTTCTCAAGATTGGCATTTAGGCAATGTGTTACATATCCCAGGACTCCCATAATTACAGGTATAAACGTGAACTTGTAATCTGGGTAGAATAACTTCAGATTTCTCTATAGTTCAGCGTAGGTGTTCTCTTTTTCACTGATCTTCAGCTTTATGTTAACATCTGCTGGGCAGCTAATTTCCACTACTGTGCACAGTTTCTCTTCTCTATCTCATTATATCACATCTGTTGTGCTTACATTTTATTGAGGTTTTCACTGGTACATTACACCAGTATTCCTTTTTATTATAAGTGGCTATGGCTTCTACCATACCGTGGGTTCTTATTTCTTTATCCTCGGGATTATCCTTCCGATGGATTTCATTATAGAGAACCCTAGCTATAACAACATATCTCATCGGTAGATAATACCATGATGACATTTTCGGACACCTGCTAATGTTGTGATATCTTCCGTGTTAACTCCACAAAGTCTGCATCATTTATCATATTTTATTGCTTTTTCCTGCATCTCTATCCCTTTTATGCATCAGGTACTTGGTTGATATTTCCTTTTCTGGATTGCAAACGCATACCCTTCAAAGTGGGAGGTTGTAATCCGGCTATTGGTCTATGACTGCTTCCATGATCAATGTTACTATAATCTTGGAGCTTTTTACTAACATATCCATGCAGAGTTTTCTGCTCATATAGGCTCATCCTTTCATCTGATGATACGTTGCGATGAGACTTCTTTGGGCATGTATTCTAGGTTATCAGACAAAGAATGTTGCTCAAGGAGCTGCCTTCCAAGTCTTGTAATGTTATCAGCCTCATGTATGCAAACTTGGTCAAGTGAAGGACTTCGACACTTGGTGAATAAAAGATGTATCTGTGTATATACGTATGTACGTACGTACGTGTGTGTGTGTGTGTATGTATAAATCGTAAACAAAATATGAGTTCATGCACCCACTTGGGAAAGGGAAGTGAGTAGGGCCTAGCAGATTTGTTTTGGGAATTATCTGACATTGCGTGGTAATTGTAATTGATAGTCCGAAGGTGTAAATGACGCTCCTTGACTATGAAATGAAAAGAACCAGTTAAGATGTTATAGATATATTTAAGTATCGGTTACACTTAGCAATGTAGATTCATGCAGGAACTTGTCTAAACACCTTAACAACAACCTTATTTGTCAATCATTATGCCAGTGTTTGTACACAGCTACACTAATACAAACCGTGGAGGCGCAATGGCCCAGTGGTTAGGGCAGCGGACTCGCGGTCGTAGGATCGCGGTTTCGATTCCCAGACCAGGCATTGTGAGTGTTTATTGAGCGAAAACACCTAAAGCTCCATGAGGCTCCGGCAGGGGATGGTGGCGATCCCTGCTGTGCTCTTTCACCACAACTTTCTCTCACTCTTTCTTCCTGTTTCTGTTGTACCTGTATTTCAAAGGGCCGGCCTTGTCACACTCTGTATCACGCTGAATCTCCTCGAGAACTACGTTAAGGGTACACGTGTCTGTGGAGTGCTCAGCCACTTGCACGTTAATTTCACGAGCAGGCTGTTCCGTTGATTCGGATCAACCGGAACCCTCATCGTCGTAACCGACGGAGTGCTCCTCTTAATACAAACCATCTCAGGTATACATGTTAAAGTCTGTGTGCTTGTCTGTTGGTTTGTTTGTGTGTGTGTGTGTGTGTGTGTGGTGTGTGTGTGTGTGAGGAAAAGATTTTCTTTTATGAATGTTTCATTAAATACGCGACTAACACGACTATTTTCAAATTTTATCTTTTTTTAGTTTATATTTTTCTTTGTTTCTTATTACCACTTTTTCTTTTTTGGAACAGAAGTGTTTCTAAATCCATTTCCGTCGTTTCTAGACCTTTGCAGCCTCGTTACCAAGAATTGATTTGCGAAAATTTGGCACAAACATACATCCATACACGCTAACACGCACACACACACACACACACACACACACACACACACACACACACACACACACACACACACACACACACACGCACGCATATATACATAAATATGTGTGTTTGTATGTGTGTGTTTGTGTGTGTGTGTGTATGTGTGTGTGTGTGTGTGTGTATGTGTGTGTGTGTGTTTTGTGTGTGTGTTTCAGTAGATTTGGAAGTCAAACAATTCGTTCAATAAAAACAATTTTATTGCTTAAAAATAAAGAATAAAAATGTTTTTATTAAACGCCTTATTTGGCTTTCAAATTGGTTCAAATTATATTTGTCGCAATGCTTCAAACATCAACTAAAAAATAATTCAATATAAATGTGTGCCTGTATGTGTGTGTAAATATATATATATATAATATATATATATATATATATATATATATATATATATATATATACAGACATACACATGTAGATTTATACATACATAAACATACATACATACATACAAGCATATACATACGTACGGAGATATGTGTTAAACAATTGACATTGATAAACACTAATTCTATAACAAACGACTCAACAGGAAAACTTAAGCTTTTGCTATTATAATTTATTATAATTTATTTACATGCACACGTGTTCAGAGAAAGGCAGAGAGGGGCATAGAGAGACAGAGAGGCAGACACAGACGGGAAATGTATATGAATAAATTATAAATAATTGTTACAATTTTCTTTGTTCTCTCCAGATGTATATCGTTTTACCATTCACACAAACACACACACATACGCCAGCATAGTAATACATGCATATATACATATATTATATTTGCGTATGTACACACACACACACACCACACACACACACACACACACACACACACACACACAAATATAATGTGCTCACTTCAGGCCTCTGGAGTAAATGATGCAACTGCGTATTGCTAAGCTAGATCTTTCTTTGGACCTAAACTTTTTCTTACAGTTGACGAAATATTTATTCCAGAACTGGATTTACGAGTAAGTAAATTATATACCTTCTTTTAGCCTGTTGTTGTGGCCCCCTTCAGTCAGACACTGACCATGGGCTTGCACCTAGAGAGTTACCCTCTGAGGCACAAGTCTGGGCAAGGCTGGTTTTTTATGGAAGACCAGCAGTCGCCATGCATACCAGCCTCCCCTCTCCACGTCACCGATGTTGTCCAAGGGAAAGGCAAGGGCCAATACAGCTTGGCACCTGTGACGTAGAAACTCATTTCTACAGCTGAGTGAACTGAAGCAACGTGAAATAAAGCGTCTTGCTCAAGAACACAACACGCAGCCCGGTCCAGGATTCGAGCTCACAACCTCACGATCGTAAGCTCGACGCTCTAACCACTGAGCCATGCGCCTTCACTATACCTTCTTTTAGCCTACGCCTGGACATACGTCATGCGGGCCTCACCACCAGGCTTGGACATCCTCACGGTGTTATAGAAAAAAACAGCAGTGACGAAAAGAATGGCTTGCGAATTTTAACCGTCTTCGTTTGATTCTCTGGCTGACAGACAATAAAGATCCACATTGGGATTTGTTTGATATACGGTCAGCATAAGAGATGTTAAAGGCTCTACTCTGCAGTTGAGTGGAGTGTAGGTGCCGTCTAGCAATCGCTGTTCGGCCACCGCATGAGACTAGCATTCAGAGCCGTAGAGCAGAACGGATTCTACTGTAGCACGAAACAGGTGCGGTTTTAGGTCACATGGCAGTTGTGGTACTTTCCGAATTGTGTGTGTGTGTGCGCGCGCGCGCGTGTGTGTGTGTTGCGTGTGTGTATGTGTGTGTATGCGTGTGCGTTGCGTGTGTGTGTACTGCTTTCACCAGTGACTCATAAAAGGATATTTTTAAAAGTTTCCTCTTACATATCCCTTCTTATTAAACACGAACCAGGGTACTACTAGCGAACAGTGGTCCCGGTGCGCGCACGCGCGCAGTCGCGCATCCGCGCTAGCTAGTCGTAATTAGTCGATCCTACAACGACTACCTACCAAAGTAAATAAAACACAAAAGCACAAAATAAGTATCGACTAGTCATGACTAGCTGGTGCGGATGCGCGAGTACGCGAGTGCGCGCACCGGGACCACTCTTCTCAAGTAGTAACCGAACCAGAACCTAGGCGTAGCATAAACCGAGTCTAATTGTCATTATTTCTTTCTCTCATGACGGCGTAACATTTCCGTGTTACTTCTGGGGTGAGTTGTATTCTGATGACCTCCACCTCATCGCTTCTACATTACATGGTTTGCCTTCCTAGTGGACTTGTATTTAGATACCCGTATGAACATGTGGTTTTAATTTTGGACGAGGATGTAGGAAGTTGAAGAGTTTTCTGTACTTAGCAAGGAAGTGCTCTTGGAAGTCTCTTGCTTTATTAGATTTTACGTTGTGTGAAAGGGTGCATGATATCATGGCGATCCTTTTTTTTTTCTTTTAGGAGTGGGGGTAAGTAAGAATTATTTCCCTTGAATCCATTAATTCGTAGGTTGCTATTGCTGTTTGTTTGTTTGTTTGTTTGTTTGTTGAGCGAAGCGGTCTTCGTCCCAGAGCTCGCAAGATCGCGCCTCTGTAGTGGGAGAAGTTAGAAACGTGGTCCTTTGCTATTCGGAAGACCCGCAGAAGAGAAAGCAGGTCAACCCCCGACACCGAGAGCATTGACGGATGGCTGAATGCGCATCCAGGCTCAGCGGTTGCGTAGGAAGTCGGGGACAAAAAACAGGAAGAAAGAGTGAGAGAACATTGGAGCGAAAGAGTATAACAGGAGTCACCACCACCCCTGCCGGAGCCTCGTGGAGCTTTAGGTGTTTTCGCTCAATAAACATACACAACGCCCGGTTTGGAAATCGAAACCGTCTACCAAATCCACTCACAAGGCTTTGGTCGGCCCGAGGCTATAGCATAAGACACTTGCCCAAGGTGCCACGCAGTGGAACTGAACCCGGAACCATGTGGTTGATAAGCAAGCTACTTACCACACAGCCACTCCTACACCTATCATTATTATTATTATTATTATTATTATTATTATTATTATTATTATTATCATCATCATCATCATCATCAATCATCATCATCATCATCATCATCATCATCATCATCATCATCATCATCATTATTATTATTATTACATTGTAATATGAAGCTGATAGGAGGAGGTTTTTTGAGATGGTATGTAGAAAATGAAAATAAGGTTTATAAATATTCATCATTGTTGTTATTCACACGAATATTCTTTCAATTTTCCACAAATGTTTCATTCATACTTGTATAATACTCAGCAGCAAGTTGGGATCACAAACGCAAAGAAATAAAACCAAGAAATGAACGACGACGCAAAAGAAAGAGGTCTTTGCTGGATGTGGGTGCTACTTCTAAAAGAAAGCTAAAGGATAAATATTTATCAGCGTAATCTGAACTGTTTGCTCAACGACAAGCAGAAAACAAAAGGGACTACTTCTAAACGTTAGACTAAAACTGTTTGGTCATGAACCAACTACAGTGCCGAAGAAATCACATACAAAAATTAAAAGGATATCATTAATTTCAACTAGGTTATGAAGAAGAACAAAATGAAAGTCATCATTACTTTGTTATTGGATATTTAATGTATAGAGTATAGAAAACATTGAAAATTAATTGCGGAAAGGACATATTCTTTTACACAAAACATTTACATGCGACTGCGAGAAGTATTTTTCAGCTGTAACTTTTAAACACAGGAATCACAACAGTGAAATAACTAAGCGAGACTGGCTACTATCGAGTGTCAAGATAGAAACCATATTTTGTTTATCCTGTCAAATCTTTGGGAAAGGCGGGGTTAATTCGCCAGCTTTGACAACAGAGAATGGATGGTCTACCGTATGGAACATTTTTTGCACAAACAAACTGAAGCAGAAGTTAACTGAGCTAACCTTTTGTACCGTCCAATTGAAATTATTTTATCTGGGTTGAAAGGGGATTCGGATTTCCATAGTGTCTGTTATCCGAGTGGCGATGTTACAGCAGTAATTTCTTGGATTGGTTTAAACTTTTACTCATCGGGATCCCGAACCTGGAATTCATATCAGGAAGGTCAAAGAAAGCCATGAAAAGGGTAAAAACTGAAAGCACGTTAATTGAATCACAAACTGAATTTATTTCTCTTTCTCCTCTTGTTTAGAAAAACATTCTCACAGAATAGTCAAAGGCAAAATACTATTCAATAATAGTAGATGCAACTCTTACTTCTACACATGTTGAACAGATAATATTTATCACACGTCACCTTCAAAAGATAGATTATGAATTATAGGTGATTCAAGAGAGATTTTTATCTTTTTAAAGCTGTCGAGACAAAACAGTTCCCGAGATTACAAACCTTATTAAAAAAACATTAAGTCAACATTACATTCTATTGGAAGGGTGCCGAAGTCAGGGCTATGACGATTGAGCTAAGATGTCAGCCATGTACGAGAAAATACAAAGAGTATTTAAGAAATTCTATCGCTATTCCCTCACTATGTTGATGCCAAACATTTAATTTGTCTGGCACGGATTCAGTATAATGATGTGATTGAAGTAGTTACCTTATCCGGAACTACTGAAAGCGTCTGTATCATTTGTTATAGTCCAAAAAGAAAAAAAGAAGTTGATTTCTTGTGACACACGGAGGCTGTTAATCATTATATTTATGTCAGCTACCCAATACGTAAAATTAGTAGCGTTAAAACGCTTGCATCAAATCTTGATGGTATGAACATGACCCAGCAGAATGTTCTGAAATATAACTTAATACCAAAACCGCAAAGGAAATAATAAGAACTATCAAATTCACTTCCTATTTCCGAGTTTTACTCATTCAACCATCTCTTTTGATAATCTTGCTCCCATTAACACTCACAACAGATTTTTATCAGCAAGATATACCACTGCTGATAATGAAGTGGAGAACCAGAGAAAATCTATAGAAACTGCAGGATCAATTTGACACGTTGCTGATAAAATCAAAATATGTCACTAACAGCCAGTTAATTAAAATTAAAATACACTTAAACAGAAAGAAGCGAAATAAATTTTCTGACGAGAACCAATCAAATAATGAAAGCTACACGATGGGACCGCACAAATTCTTATTTTGGACATCTGTTTATATATCAATGTCGAGTTTATTATTTGCGATCTGACAAGTTTTGAAGCCACCAAGAAAATTTCTCATACTTTTTCGTTCCTTG
Organism: Octopus sinensis; assembly: GCF_006345805.1. NCBI lineage: Eukaryota > Metazoa > Mollusca > Cephalopoda > Octopoda > Octopodidae > Octopus > Octopus sinensis. Next base: position 11,113,084 of record NC_043005.1, on the reverse strand, counting down.
GGAAAAACATGACTATATGGATAATTCTTAGACTACAATCTGTGTTTCATTTGTAGAAATTTGCTATATTAGTGTAAATATCGAAGAACTTTTAAACGAATTAACCAACATAAAATTTATTGTTCAGTATTACAACTCTGGGGGAATACGACTTAAATCCATTCGTTTACTCAAAATATGCAATTACAGTTTTCAAAGCATTGTTACAAATATTTGCATATCCCTCAGTTTTTTCTATCACAGTAATTACAACCTTAGTCTCAGCAGACATTGAGTCAATAGATTTAAACTAATAAAGAACTATTTTAGAACATACGTGTCTCGTGGTTATTTGGTGGCTTAATTCGCCGACTGGACATCGAATCGGAAACTGCTCAAAATATCGATTTCGAACATAGCATACAAAGCATTGCATGAAGGCACGCAAAGAACTGCTGAAAAATGAAATCCCAGATATTTTGTTGTATCTCGGGAAGGTCTTTGTGCCAATAGCAAATACATGTATTGATTCTGTTTCACTTCTTTATTATTTATTTGTCAATTGGTTAACTCTTTAACCAGTTAACTAATTCGTTGCTTGATTAATCACTTGATTAATCGGTCAGATTGGTTTGTCAAAGTCCTTTCGTTACCATTTGTGACCTCTTCAATGATAAGTCCCCTCTGCTCTAAGTCTGCTTCGGTAATCTAGGATTTTAGCAATAGATAATTTAAATAACTTTGTGTTTGTAGATGTGTGTGTATGTGTGTGTGTGCGTTTGTGTGTGTGTTTGTGCCTGTGTGTGTGTGAGAGCGTATGTGTGTTTTAATAATTGGATGGTAAGAGCCCTAAGAGAATCTTAGATTTCTCTGGCATATATATGCGTCCCTGGACGGGACGCCAGTTCATCTCAGGATTATCCCTTTTTTTACCAGCTGAGTGGACTGGAGCAACATGAAATGAAGTGCTTTTCTCAAAAACATAAAGTATCAAGAGCATAAATGGTTCAGGAATCGAAACCACAATTTTACGATCGTGAGTTCAACACCCTACCCACTAAGACATGCGCCTCCACAATAAGCATTGAATAGGTTGCATGAAAAGGGAAAACAAGTCAGGATTTTATTTAGAAGAGAAAGAAATTACCTTTAAAGGAGTTGAGTGAAGGGCAAAGTTGGCGGACCTCAAAAGAAAATGTGAAAAAAGGAGGGCTGAGATTTATTAAGTGTTTCTGAAGAAGAGAAAAGAGATAAGGGATGACAATTGGCTTTGCTTAAAGATGTATCATGAAGAAAGAGTACGAGGGGGGTGACTTTTTTTGCGATTCAATAACAGGTCATAGGAGTGAATTATTTCTTGAATTATTCGAAGCAAAGCCTGATCCACGAGCGTGGAACTAGCCATATGCCTGCTAAGTATGCAGGACCGCTCTCCCAAATGTGGAAAATGAGGTGACACAAATGAGACTATTACCAATATTAGAACGCACACAGTTCAAAACGAATGTGAAAAGTGTCGACATGGTAAAGTTACTACAATAATTCACTGCAATTTTTGCAAGAGGCTATGTTTTACATACACTTAAGGGAACTGTGACCATTTTGAAGGAACAAGAATGAAAGTTCTTGAACGCAAGGGACTAAGGTTGCGATTGGACTTTTTATAGGAACAGCAAGGGGATTCGAACACAACAAACGAGATATTGCAATTTCATTAAGAAGAAACTAAGTTTAGCAATTGTCGTGGCAATCCTATTTGATATCAGAATCAGGGGAAAAATGGAAAAGAAGAGTGTTATACCAGGTTGAATTAAGAAGTTCTCAAATGCTGGAACAAAGAAATTAAGAAGGTCATGATCCTGCCAGTTATCTTTGAGCCTTGGAAATGCTAACAAAGAATTTGAGAGCAAATCTTGGAAAGCTAAACCTCTTAATCTGGGTGTGGGTACAGAGTATAAAATCTGTTTCTTTGGTTCACTAAGAATTATCTGGAAATTCTTCGATACAAACTAAAGGACGATATCAACTGAATTAATTAAAACAAAAAAAAACAACTTTTATAGAAGGGACAAAAATGTTTCTCATCCCAGACCACGTGTGGTGTTCCGATAGGAAGCATAATTAAAACGGTAACATCAATGCAGCAGCTTAACCGCAAACTGATGATGATGATGATGATGGTGATGATGAAGATAATGATGATGATGATGATGATGGTGGTGGTGGTGGTGGTGGTGGTGGTGGTGGTGGTGATGATGATGATGATGATGATGATGACGACGACGACTGCGATGACGACGACGACGACGACGGCGGCGGCGGCGACGACGATGAAGATCATTATAGTGGCAGTAAAGCTATTGGCAATGACATTAATATTCATAAAATCAATATTGATCATAATACCAAGCCGAGATAATAATAACGTTCATAATAAAAATGGTAAAATGATCAAAATAATAAAAGTAATATAATAATGAAAATATTATTGACAATAAAGATTATTGCTGATCAAAATATTGTTGAAGATAATATTATTGATGATTGAGATTAAGATAAGAGAATCACATAATGACCTCATGGTGTAAGAACAATTGAATACGCATATTCAAAAGTCCATATGGAGAGAAAAGAAAAAGAAAAGGAGGGGCATTCCGAATGAAGTTCTTGGGTATGTTTCACTTTTAAGAGTGGTTGCTTATATAAGGGTTATTGTCTTCATGGAGGGTTAAATAGTATCAAGTATAATGTTATGATTCTCGTTGGCAGCTGGAAGTATAAGTAATCACTGGTAAGCGAGTATCTGTGTATATAAAAGGCAGGATGTGTGAGTGTGTATGTGTATGTGTGTACGTGAATGTAATTTATGCACGTCCACAAATTAGCACGCACGTCGCTCCAATTTTTGGAGGACATTCATCGTGACGCTAGCTGTGTTTTAGCTAACTTATTTTTCCCAGAGGCACCAGCGAATAGCAGTAAAACTAAATTTTCAACCAAAACTCTTAACAATTTTCAAGTCGGAGGAATCACCATTGTTTGCAAACCGGAATTAAGTCCCCTTCTAGCGACGAATAGGTTTTTGTTAAGGCTTTTGTTGTTGTTTTTCCATCGAGGAAAAAAGTATTATGTTGATATACGGGCAACACACACACACACGAACATGTATGCGTACAAAAACATGTATGCAACAGGTGTACGTACGTACGTGTGTGTATGTGTGTGTGTGTGTTGCCCATATATATAAACCAATTTCAACGGATTTCGCCCAAATTTGACGTCGATGTTACTTAGTTTGGTTTGAAAGTTTGGTGCATAAAGAACTTGACTAGTTTAATAATCCTAACTTAATCCCGGGCAAAGCTGGCTTATACTGCTAGTGTACAATGTTTTGTTAATTACTTTAGATACCAATATAGTCGCGTGCAGACATAAATAACTTCTTGGTCCACTCATCAAGCATCGTATATGCGATACTTGGAAGGTGGCTTCTGCGCCGTTAAAACAAATCATTTTGTGTGCGATTAAAGTTAATTATTCCTGCGCATCTTGTAAGAAGTTCTATTTCCATATCAGCCTACTGTTGATGATTCCATGTTCTCTCCAGAATATCACCAATAATATTAACATGAGAGTATCTGGTGTTTTCCTTAATCGCGTTAAGAACGACTTGTTGCTCGACGACTACTTAGAAATACTGGAACAATATACTCTACCATTGATTCAGTTACCTGTGGAGATATACGATAGTTTCATGATTTAGTACTTTGTCTACATAATTATCGGTTTCACAGATGGCATATCTGGCCGGTCCTCAGCATTTCGAGAAGATCGGTTCGCACTTCAAGAAAGGGAGTAACAAATGCTATCCGTGACAGCCATTTTCTCTGAAGCTTTTTGCGGTAAAATTGTTTAAGTTTCGGTGAACTTTGTCCCACAGTAGTTTTTTATTAGCCACTTTACATAGCTAAAAGGAGGAGCATCTCGAGCCTTCCCATGACAGCGAAGTAGATCTTGGATTCAAATGTAAAGACCAATTGAAGTGAAAATAGTATTGTCATCGTCTTACATAACATACAAATTTCTTAGTAATTCTTATATTGGTTACCATTAGTCGTCTTGGTTACCATTAATGTATCAACAGCAAAAGTAATAATTTTCGCGTCATCATAACCAACGACTGCATCAGTGATCTTGAAATATTGGAAGGCTCTTGGTGTGAAAGCATAGAAGATCTTATGTTAAAGCAAAGGCTCAGATGGAGTGGTCATCTGGTCAGGATGAAGGATTCAAAGATGCCAAAACAACTCCTTTATGGAGAGTTAGCTAAAGGAGAACGACCTCCACATAAACCAAAAAGAGGTATAAGGACTTGCTGAAGGCATCCTTAAGAGATGCTTGCATCTCTCCTGACACATGGGAAGGCATAGCTATGTACGTACATACATACATACATACATACATACATACATACATACATACATACATACATACATACATACATACATACATACATGCGTACATACATACACTAGCGTAACTAGGTGCGGTCAGGGCGGTCCGCCCCGGGAGGCACTTTTAAAGGGATACCACTTTGGGGTCTGCTGTACGCAATATGTGTTTTTTGTGGGGTCCGGGGGCTACAAACTGAATGGCCGGCCCGGGCGGCACACACACTAGCTGCACTAGTGCATACATGCATGCATGCATACATACATACATACATACATACATACATACATACATACATACATACATACATACATACATACATATGTAACACACTGCCTAAATACCAATCTTGTGAAATGAGGCTTCTCAAAAACCAGAAAGGAGAAAACTAATTCGAATACTACAGATCCAATCCATCATTGGAACTGTAAAGATCTGTAAAACTTGCCAGGAGTTTATCATTTGAATACATACGAGCATGTCTAGATATGCATGAGAATGCATACATAAAGCAAAACATACAAATCTGCAGATATACATACATACATACATACATAATACATACATACATACATACATACATACATACATACATACATACGTGCAAACAAAAATTCCCTGTTGTTGATGTTGAAATTCCAATGAAGAAGCCTTGAATTTAGGTTAGAAATCGACCCTTTCTCTATTGGCGAGAAATCTTGAAATAAAACTGAATAATGACATATATACATACATCGACACAAGGAATACTGGTGGAACATTTCGTCAAGTGTAAACATAACAGGCCGGATATTGTTATTTGAGACAGACAAGAGAAAGCATGTCATAGGGGTCAGCTTTCCTGCTGATATATCTCTTCGAAAATCAATTATTGACAACTGCTTCGAAACCTCCAGCTTCTAAATCCAGATTATAACTTCACATTTATAGCAATAATAATTGGTGTCCTTCGTTTTGTAACTAGTTGCCTAAGTGACAATCTGGATAAGCTACGGTGTTCAGAAAAAGAAATCAACCAACTCGCACATTACAAATATAATCTGTAAGTAGATCAGTAAAAAATATCCAAAACTTTACTGAAATTTAAAATGTGACATTATTTTTGTTATCTATATTCCAGGAATGAAGTCTTGTATCATTGTTATAAACCAGCTCCTTCTTCAGAGGAAGAATTTAAATGATTAAATACAGAAGAGAACATATAAATACATTCATATATACACACACATACTCATACACACATATATACATATTTCTTTACTACCCACAAGGGGCTAAACACAGAGGGGACAAACAAGGACAGACAAACGGAATAAGTCGATTACATCGTCCCCAGTGCGTAACTGGTACAATTAATTTATCGACCCCGAAAGGATGAAAGGCAAAGTCGACCTCGGCGGAATTTGAACTCAGAACGTAGCACCAGACGAAATACTGCTAAGCATTTCGCCCGGCGTGCTAACGTTTCTGCCATCTCGCCGCCCTACACACATACACACATATATACACACACAAACACGCATACATACAAACATACATGCATACATACATAAGTACATACATACATGCACACACTTACATTGATATATACATACGTACATACATATATGTACACACATTCATGCATACATACATACACATACATACATACATACATACATGCATACATACATACACACACTAACATACACATACACACACATACGTACATACACAAACACGCACACATACATGCATACATACATAAGTACATATATACATGCACACACATACATGCATACATGCATACATACATACATACGTACATACATATATGTACATACATTCATGCCTACATACACACACATACATACATACATACACTCACTCACACATACATACACACATACTCATACACACATACGTACATACACAAACATGCATACATACATACATACAAGCATACATTAGTACATACATATATATGTACACATATTAATGCATACATACATTTACAACATACAAACACACAAACATACACACATACATGCATACATACATGCTTTGTCATAATACACACATACGTATAAGTGGAGTTCCCCTTGTGAATACAGTTCACACAATTTATAGTTCATCTATAAGAACTAATGCGATTAAGGAATCCGATTTTAACATGTTTTTCATTTTTATGACTTATAGCTTAACATTGGATATATGCACCCTATACGTACAGAGCTTTAGTTATATTGCTTAGATATATACATTTGCATCACGTGTCACCATTACTTGAACTTCTTTTGTACACCCTATCTACAACTTCTACTGTAAGGGCTTTCTTAATAAAGGTCGGCGAGCTGGCAGAAACGTTAGCACGTCCCGTGAAATGCTTTGTGGTATTTCGCCTGCCGTTGCGTTCTGAGTTCAAATTCCGCCGAGGTCGACGTTGCCTTCCATCCATTCGGGGTCGATAAATTAAGTACCAGTTACCTACTGGGGTCGATATAATCGACTTAATCCGTTTGTCTGTCCTTGTTTGTCCTCTCTGTAGTAAAGAAATAGGTATTTCGCCTGCCGCTACGTTGTGAGTTCAAATTCCGCCGAGGTCGACTTTGCCTTTCATCCTTTCGGGGTCAATTGAATAAGTACCAGTTATGCACTGGGGTCAATATAGTCGACTTAATCCGTTTGTCTGACCTTGTTTGTCCCCTCTGTGTTTAGCCCCTTGTGGATAGTAAAGAAATAGGTATGTGTTTGTGTGTGTATGTGTACGTGAGTGTGTATGTGTGTGTGTATGTGTACGTGTGTGTGTGTGTGTATGTATGTGTGTGTGTGTGTGTGTGTGGTGTGTGTGTGTGTGAGTGTGTGGTGCACGTCGTCGGCTGTCCGTTGTAGACTGACGTTGACTGTTCTGTTCAGATTTCATCTCTGGCAGTATTGCATGTGGGCCACAAGGCCTGCATCTTGATCTGCAGCAACGATGACACCTGCTGCATGTGAAGCTACATGATGCAACTGAAAAGTGACGCCTCTCATTTACTCTTTTGTATTCTCTCTGTTGAATTACGGACTTATGCGATCTGTGCTATTCATTGCGTTGCAAGGCCTTCTCCAGTTGACTGGGGGGAAGTACCGGAGTTCGTTGTATTTCTCTTCAGCCCAAACCTGTGTCGCAACTCTGGCCCCGACGGCTTTGCCTGCTCTGACGCAGCTCAGTGTAAAGAAAAATCCTCCAAACGCACACCATTATAAAG